>NC_056727.1:992416377-992419134 GCF_019279795.1 Protopterus annectens
ACGGATTCAGAATACAATCTAGAAAATCTGCAATTTTCTCTGTTTTAGTTTTCCTGTTTGATATGATATGTCTAAAAGGAGGGTCTGATGTATTTTTATGAATTTTAGGGATGCCAAATAATCTACCTAAATTAGGTGAAGGGACCAACATGAACATGTATTCTTCAAAGGAAATGGCATTTGTTAAATGTAAGTTTTTTAAAATGTTGTCAACTTTCAGGAAGTGTTCATTAACTGTTTGAACATCAACTTGACAAAAGAACTCGTTATGTAAAGTGTTTTCCATTTTTTGTATGTAAGTGGCTTGTTCCATCAACACTAAACCTGTTTCTTTATCTGCACGCATGATGCGTAGTGTTTTGTCTGTGGAGAAATCTGATAATGCTTTTCTTTCAGCATAGGAAAGGTTAAACCATTTTTCAGTGTTATTAGATTGACACAGTTTCCTCAGATGATCTTCACAAATCTTGAGGAAAGCTTGTATGGAATGATGAAGAGTAGGGTTAAATAAACTTTTAGGTCTGAAGGACCTCAAATGTAATGAATTATTCTCACCTAAAGCTAATACAGATGTTTCAGGTGTATCAGAGTCTGAGCTGCTGTCATAGTTACTATTAGAACTGTGTAAAAAAAACACAAATTAAGCTTTCTTGCATACAGTTTAAGATCTAGAATCAGATCAGGTAAGTGTGCTCTTTGCGCAGGTATAAAATTAAACCCTTTTTTGTAATAATTGAATGTGTGCGTCAGAGAAATTTCTGTTTGTCAAATTAAAAGTAGCAGCATCCATTTGAAATAAAGTTCTGTCCAGATTATCAAGCGAGTCATTCCCCAGAAAATTGGTATGGAGTGGTTTGAAAAGGTGTTCGTAGAAATGGATTGGCTTACACCAGCAGATTTTAGGAATGTTTTATTAAACATGGAATTGGTACTAAAATATAATTTTATATATTTTGAGGGGGACTATTACCATCAGAAAGAAGGAGTGGCTATGGGATCACCCTGCGCCCCTATATATGCGAATACCATTATGTTATATTGGGAAAGGGAATTTGTCTTTAATTCTGAACATAATCAATATATAGTTGAATACTTCAGGTTTTTGGATGACATTTTTATCCTATGGAAAGGAGCAAAGGAGGATATTGAAATATTTATAAGGTATATTAATTATACTACCTCCTTTTTGAAATTTACCCATCAGATTGAGACTGACGACACACACTTTCTGGATGTAAAACTTACTAAAGATAGAGTAAACAAATGTTACAAGTCCAACATATACAGGAAGGAACACTTCTCCAATGCCTACTTGCACTATCATAGTGACCATTCAAACCAACTTAAGAAAAATATAGTTAAGGGCCAGATGATTAGGATGGCCAGGATGATTTCAGATGATGTAGAGTTTATGAATGAAATTACTTTTCTAGAGGGCCTATTTAAGGAAAGGGGGTACCCCATGGAACTTATTACTTCGGTTAAAGAATATGTGGTATCAGGAAGAGGTACAAAATACATACCACTTTTAAATCATGGATATCAGGAAACAGAGGTAACTGAACCTGAAGAAAATAATATTGATGTTAATAACATTGACACTGACAAGAGAAAGGAAATAAATTTCACACCTTACCTAACTACAACATATTTTTACGGAACATGTTGGGTTAAGAAGGGCATACATGAAATATGGGATATGTTTAAAAGTGTTGCATCCAAAACTGAAGTCTTTAAGAATCAATTGAGATTTAGCTTTAGAAGGAACCCCAATATTAAGAATATTATAGAAAGAAAGGGAGTTCAGGTTGAAGGGACTAGCAGGAAACATGGAACATACAAATGGGGCAGATGTGCGCAATGTCCATACATTTATGAGAACAAAGAGATTAGGATATCCAGTATTCCATTTAAATTAACAGCTAAAAATTATAGCAGTTGCTATACAAAAGGGGTGGTCTATTTAGTGATCTGTAGAGAATGTGAAAGTTATTATGTAGAAAAAACAGAAAGACAGTTGAAAAACAGAATTTATGAGCACATTAGAGATATAAACAGACATAATGAGAACAGTGCATTATATAGGCACGCCATGAAATGTGTAAAGGCAGATTTTAAATTCTGGATACTTGAAGTAGTGGGATACCGAGAACGAGGAGGTGACTGGGAGACTAAAGTGGAATACAGGGAAATTATATGGCAGCTAAAATTAGATGCAAGTTGTGAAAAAGGTTTAAATGACCACATTTCTATTGTTCCAGCACTTAAAGTATTAGCCACGGACCCCAAAATTATAAATTACAAATTAACAGAATAACACAAACAAACACAAACATAATGAAATTAAGGAATGTGGGGAAGGTTTTTTGACAATATGATCTATTCTTTTTTATCCGTTGTTAATATAGTATTTATTTAACATGAATTATATTTATATTTACATTTATATATTTATATCTGTACATATATATATATATTTATTTTCATATTCATATTAACATTTACTAAAATAGTTTTTTAAAAAAGTATATATAGTTTTATGCAATATGTATATATTTATTTATATATATATTTACATATGCATATTTATTCATATACTTATATTTATGAACATATATTGGTTTACCTATATATTTTTTATATACTATTTTTTAAATACTATTTTTTACATACTTCTTTACATACTATTTTTTATATACTATTTCTAAATACATTGATTCTTATATATAAACAAAAATTTTGTAAAAAAAATTTTTT
>NC_056727.1:992419634-992479634 GCF_019279795.1 Protopterus annectens
TAGCTTTCAATCTAAATTTTCTTTGCCAAGCACCCTTCTGAAAAAGGAAAGCACCCG
Organism: Protopterus annectens; assembly: GCF_019279795.1. NCBI lineage: Eukaryota > Metazoa > Chordata > Ceratodontiformes > Protopteridae > Protopterus > Protopterus annectens. The sequence continues at coordinate 992,419,692 of NC_056727.1, forward strand.
AAATGCTTCTAAAGAGTCAAAACCACATTGCAAAGTATGTTTACCAACTTGTTCAGTAGAATGCATTAAATCCTGTAATTCTTTATTTTCAGCACAGTCAGGAATCAACATTTTCTGCTTAAGCAGTCCAATAACATGCTGCTGATACTTTAATATACAAAACTGGCAGTTTAAGGCCCTAATGACAAAACTAGCAGAAATGTGTACCTTCTTACCCCATCTGTCCAAGGCCTTGGAATCTATATCAGAGGGGGTAGGGTTTTTGGCAGTAGTAGCCTTAATGCCTTTAGGACCCTGGGAAATGGACTCTGGGTGCACAGTAGGATTCTTGAAAAGGAACTTGTAAGAGTCAGGTACTCTAATGCCCGTCAGGTTTCCTGGCAGCAGGAAGTGTCTGGGGGCAGGCTAGATTCCAGTAAGGCATCAACTACAATGTCCAGGACAGGAGGGATAGCTAAAGGCATGTGTTGAGGTAGGAGTAAGAATTCCCTAAGCCTCTTTTTGGAGTCAGAGTAATCCTGGCTTTCCCAGCAGAAATGCTCCCTAAGAGAGTGCAAGGTTTCATCAAAAGAAAAATCATCTGGAGGAAGCATAGGGTATGGAGTCCTCTGCATCCGAATCCTCATAGGCAGATAAGGGCAAATCCTGGTAATCAGAAGAAACAGAAATTTCAGCATCCTGATCAGAAGAATCAGAAGGAAAATCAATTCTAGGTCTCATAGGGTGATGGCTGGCTTCCCCTAATTAAAGTAATAAGGTCTTCAGAAATTCTTATTTGTTTTTTAGGCATATGGGCCTGACCATGCGGTTTGGACGTCAGTTTTCTAGGCGTGGGTCAAGTTTTAGGCTTTGAAGAAGATGGCGTTGACTTGAAATGCAAGTCAGTAGACCTGAATACACCCTCAGAAGCCGGTGCCTGCACAGCAGCTCCGGACCCATCCAACTTAGAGACATCCACAGGTTCCACAGTCGAAGATACCGGACTGCAAATGGGACTCAGTAGAGGCCTGCAAATCTAAAGTAGTGGGTATCAGGAGCTGCAAAAGCGCCTCAATGAGTACCGGCGAACTGGCGACTAGTTTAAAGGAAGCATCGTCAGCAACTTTGGACCTATGCGGTCTCTTTCTGTCTTTATCTTTACGTTTTTTCGGAATGTCGGTAGTCAGATGGCTTACCGAAGCCATTTCTGGATAATTAAACAGAGTACCGAAATAATTTGATGCAAAAATGAACAGACTATGAATAGTTCAAGGATTGAATAAGGCACAAAACCGACAGCGAGGGATGTCGTGGTCTGGGCTTAGGCAAAGGAATGCAGTACAAATGAAAATCTTTGAGGCACTTGCTTTCCACAGGTAATAAAATTATTAACTTTTACTGATATCGGTTTACAGCAAGAAAAAGGATCCCCAATGGGGTACTTGGCATTTTTTAAGACTTCGGTTCTGAAACCTGAAAACGAAAATTTCAGGAGTCTGCCGACCGGCACTTGTGAACTGCTTCTGCTTTGGGCACCGTGAGGCAAGAAAGACTGATGTAATGGCGTCGGCCGTATGCTTTACATCCGTGACAACCTGACGTCATGGAAGAAGAGACAGCATCAGACGCAGGACCCAAGACTTTGATATTCAGGCCAGCTGAGGGCTACCTGCAGGCAGATAGCCCAAATGTAATGACTGCAACAGTGAAACACGAAGAACATTATGTAAATTCTACTTCTCTAAGAAGGAAATGGCCATCTGCCTAGCTGCTTGAAGACACAGGTATGAACATTACCATTACAGGTTCTACTGAAGTTAAACATAGCAAGGGACTCAGGAGAATTGATTTTAACTAAATTTTTACTTAACTGAAGAAAACCTGCTGAAAGTAGGAAGTGGGTGTGGACATAGGCAATTTATTTAATTTTTTACTGTTAAGGCAAGCACTAATGGTATGTTGTCAGTGAGGCAGCATGAGTCTCAGTGACAGCAGCAAGCTTAACTACATTATTATGGCAATTGTGTGTGCTGGCACTGCAAGGTTAGTGTGCAAGTGAAACAACCTGAAATGCATTACTGCAACCATTATATTATTTATATGATCACAGCTAGACATCTGCAGTGTACACAATTTGTACAAAATTAATAAACACGGCAGTCTGGATAAAAAATGCACAATTCCTGCTGCTTTTTGATAATGGTCATTGATATGGATTGCCAGGATGACTGTACATTTGTATAAACAATTCAGATATTACTAGGGCCCTTATAAGTTTTTAATTTGATCATAACCAGAAATGCAAGGTATATACAGTCAATAGGTTTACCATTAATGGGTATGGACACCAACTACATACAAAACTGACACCTGCTGTTAAAACATCACTGATATCTCTTGCAGGGCTAATGTGTAACTGGTATGAAATAAGTTGGAATACATTACTGTAATCTTATTAAAATCACGCAACTGAGGTCTACAGAAAGTGGCTGTTACTGCTGGGTACAGGTCAGTCTGTGGCTAAGACTGCCTAACCCCTGCTACTGCTGCATACAGTTAAGTAATCAATGACCTGGAGTAGCACAGCTAGTGAGCAAGTTTGTGCAAAAAGTTGGAAAACATTACTGTGGCTATTTTTTTTAATCACACTTTAGGTGTACAAAGTTAAAAGTGGGTACAGCTGACGGGTACAAAGGCAATTTGTGGATAAAATTGATGACCCCTGTCATCACCTGGTTAAGCAGCAATTAACCTGGCTTGACAGGAGCATTGTCAGGTTTGTGTGCTTACCAGGTTGGGAAGAATTAATGACCACAACTAAATACTGGTTCTGTTTGTAGACCACCTGTCACTTCTTCATAGAATGAGCAAAACGGACTGAGAGGCAGTGGACACAAAGCTCTAAATCATGACATCCTTACTGCAATCATTATTCAGTTCAACAATTTTGTGCACATCTTCCTGTTTTTATAAAGGTAAATCCATGCCATATCAAATATATGGGTGCAATGTGAAATTCTGCTTTACACTCATAGCCTATTGTTGGTGGGACTGTGTTATTTACACAAATACTTCATTAACATTCACCTTAACAGTGTGCTCTTAAATCTGTTCACTCATACTGCATTTGAGAGGTAGTTTTCCTAAAAGCTGGGATATGAAATGCCTTGGCGATTTCAGTTTTCCACTATATATTTGTAATACACAGGCATGATTCCTTGTGTAGTCACTTTTTTTTTACTAACTGAAAGACTGCATTATTTTAATGCTTAAACAATGGTTAATGGCAAACACCACTGCACTGGTATCTGGTTCATGCCTATATTCTACAAATTGCCACCTGAACAGCTTCATTCTCCTCGTCCTTTCAACATCTGCTCAAAAAAGTGATAACCACTGTGACGAAAGGAGGTATGGCCAGCACAGCTAGCTGGAATTTTGTAAATAACTATACCTCATTTGTGAATTTCTAACTAATTTATATAAGATGCTTGTGTTACAAATGTATTACAAGTGTAGGTCAGGTGTATATCAAACTACTCTGTACAGATGTTTGTGTTGAAAAGGTATTTGTAAAGTGCTGTGTTTAAAATGCATCCAGTGTGCCCTACTGGATGACAATAGAAATGTATATGCACTATTGTAACTGTTTCAATGTATATATTTTAACAGTGGAAACTGGAATACAGGAAGTTAACCTCAGTCCAGCAAACTTTAGAAAAATGAAATTAAATTACTGTATAGGCTATCTGACATGCTTCAATGCAGCTAGAGACACAGTTTGTATTGTCTTCAGGGTGTACTAATTGCTACTTCGGAAGCATGAAGTAATGCAACTGTTTTACGACTTCCAGCATCTGCCAAAGATCTGAGCAAAAACCCTTGTCTATGTATTTTTGCAGGTAGATGCTAAATACTGCCAGCTGCCAGCAATGGTTGTTTTTGTCTGGGAACTATAAGTCAGAAGACCAAACATGATGTCATTCTGCAAGCTATCCCAGAAGTAATATTTTAGATATTAATTTGAGAAGTCTTAGTGAGACAGAGCTTTCTGCATTATGTCTTGCACTTGACAACAAGAACCATTCACCACATCATCTGCCTTGCTCTAATGAAGTAAGTTTCTAGGGAACAGTACAACTTCTCTTGGATTCAGTCAGGAATATAGTGAAGCTTAGTTTACATGTTTTTCTTTGTGTGAGCCTGTACTGCAATGTTATTTTAAATATTTCCTGTGATCTGTACGGAGATATTTAAGTTTTGAGTACTTGCATATTTATTTGGTGATGCTGTGTAGGCCACTCCTAATAGTCTTGCTCTTGGTCAAACTACACTTTGTATTGATACAAAACTCAGTATATTGGGTACCCTTTGTTAAGAGCCTTAAGGTAGCTGTCAAGGAGTGACTGGTGGCAGGGAACACTACCTTATAGTTTGGACAGAAGAGGGCATAGCTAGTAAACCTGTGCCAACCTTTCCCAGGTGTGTGTGGGTGTGTGCAAATAAAATCAGAAAAAAGTGTGTGTCAGCTACTTGGGCAGAGACAAAAAGCACTGGTTGGACAGAATGGTAGAAGTCTTGGCTTGGTCACTCAACTGAGATCTCAACTCTATTGCTGTGCCAGTGAAGAGTCTTATTGGGGATCTGGAGAGAGAGTGGGAAACTAACCCTTGACTGACTGCAGTTTGTGTGTGCTCTTAAAGGAAATTCCACTAGATGCAGTGAGCTGCATCTGGAATTACTGTGCGTTTGTACCGGTTATATTCCCAGTGAACATCCCCCACTGTTGCCAGTGCTGAGGACCAAGGATCCTTGATTACTGGTTGGCAGGGGTGGGTCATCACAACCACATTGCTGTTTCTGTAGGACAGCTTTCTTTACATCTTCCTGCTTTCTAAGTACTCGGCTGCTTCTGGATCATATCCAGCTGTCACTCACTTTTTTCCTATTATACTACAGTGTTCTATCACTTCTAACTGACACAAAACATATATACGTATACACACATATATAAATATATACATATGCATGTACACGCACACAGATACATATACACATTTTACATATATATATACATACATATACATATATATATATATACATATACATATATATATATACATATACATATACATATACATATATATATATATATATATATATATATATATATATATATATATATATATATATATATATATATATACATATACATATACATATACATATATGGGTCTACTTTATTTGATTGAAAAACCATTTGACCTAAACCCATTTGATCGAAATTTCATTTGATCGAAAACCAGTATTCAAGGCAAATAATAGGGATTTGTCCCCCTCCCCTATGTCGTGCGACCATGGAGTTGTTATATATAGTTAGCAGGTTGTGGGGGGGGGCGAAGCCTCCCACCTATTTTCATTTAAAATCTGTACTTTTTGTTTTAGTTTCTTCTTTTAAAGGAAGCTGCGCCCCCCACACCCCCTACCTATATATACCAACTCCAGGGTCGCATGACATTGGGGAGGGGGACAAATCCCAGGTTTATGCCTTCAATGCTGGTTTTCGATCAAATGGGTTTATGTCAAATGGTCTTTCGATCAAATTATATTTATATATATATATATATATCTGGGTCTACTTCATAAAGAAGTGTATATATATATATATATATATATATATATATATATAAATAAATATATACATATACACATGCATACATATATACACACACAAACACACACAGAGCTCTATTTCCAGTGAACTCTCCTTATACTCCTACTACCCATTTCATTTTTTTTCCACTTTGGATTCTCATTTCTGGATTCCACTACTTTCTTCTGCTCTCCATGCATGTGCAGTCAAGAATGTAAAAAAGTATATCTGAATAGTGCCTGCCTTCCAATTCCATTTCCCCCTCTCCAAAACGGTCACCTCATGTGTACCTCTCTAGCATTTTACTGGAATGGCATGTGTACCTCTCTAGCATTTTACTGGAATGGAACTGAAGGTACAAAACAGCCAGAGTCATATTTCATGTGGCTTCTCTCATACACACAATGCCTTCTCATTGTCTGAGAGAATACAGCAAAGGAAGAGGTTTCACCATGCTGCTGTCAGACATAAATTAAATGCTTCTTCATTCTGACCCTTAAAAAATAGGCACCCATATACACACCTGAAGTTTTGTTATGAGGAAAGTGAACAAATAATGATACACAGGCATCTACTACAGCGTGTTGCTCCTAGTGTGTTCACTGCCTCTAAACAAGCTATAGCGCCCTTCTGTGCTCACCGCTAAGGATTCTGAGGAAAGTTTTGCCCATGTTATCCTCAGCCTCCAAACACAACCTACAGTCTTGCGTACATCTCTGAGCAGAGCCAGAGTTAGACTAGGTGGAGTTCCGGGCAGAGGCCACCCATTACTCCTGTGTCAAAATCCACTTACACAGTCTGGGGTGTAGGGGCCTGTCAGACCCCTAGAAGTACTGAATGTATGTATGGTTCAGTGATCTATTTTTATGGTAACTTTTTACTGCTTTCCAGAATTCAATGCATGTGCCTGGCAAATTTTCAGTGTTTTTCCACAGACACGCACACAAACACACACACCCTAACAAACCCAGTCTATCACAAAATGTATTTATTTTCCACACATATTGACAACGTCCCTGACCAGCCACATCTACCACAAGATAGGGACACACGTGAGTGAGAGCACACAAACAGCATACTCACCTACAAGCAAACTGGAAGAATGCCAATTCACCTACAGCACATCTTTGATGTGCTAAGTGAAACCAGAACATATATTTAAAGTCACACAGACAAACAAGGCATGCAGACTCCACACAGAAGCCACAGCCAAGAATTCAACCAGATCCAAGTGCTGCGAGATGGCAATTCTCTTTACTGTGGCAATGCTCTTCACTGTGCCAATGATTTGTTGCTTTCACACATTTCTCTTGTCAGCCTACCAAAAGATTCCACTTATGAGCAATGTTAATGACTGCGATGGAAAGTGAAAAATTATGGACAATCCATTGTTGCCAAATGTACTACAAACTATCCCCCCCCCCACACACACACACACAAACGTAAGCCATAGCAAGATTAGTTAGGCCAATGGCCTAGCGAGACTAACTCAGCCAAAGTGTAAATAAATAAAATTCCTACTTCACCACTGACTTCAGCAACTACAATACATTCTGTGATACTACTAGTGCAATGTCACATCAGGGACTGACATCTAACTGTACTCAAATGTGTGATTAAGTCATTTATCCACACAGACATCCTCCATCACCATCAAATGCAGCTACTTTACTTTGTGTGCACACCTCAGATATCCAATTATGCTCAGAAAAAAAGTAACTTACTTCAAGTTTTACAAAAATATAGTAAAATATTCCACCTTACTTCACACAAATGCACACTAGTCCTGTAAAGCCACATCAGTGACTCTATAAAAATTAAGCCAACGACAAGCTGATCAGCGACTTTTATTCACAAGTAGATCCCACCTCCATTCAACAATTTTAGGCACTTGTGTACACAGACTACCAACTGTGAAGAAGTGATGGCTTGGTACTGTACGGCAACTTTGTTCCTAACAGATAAAATAATTAACACGTCTTCACACAAGCCACATTTAATTCCGCAAAATTAAAATGAACTGCAGATTATCACTTACCTCCACAGACAGCCCCAGCAATTACTGTAAAGAGTAGAGTATCAACACACACACATTCAATAAATAATGTATATACCCACCACTACCCAACAATTTATTAAAAGGAACTCTCTCCTTCAAAAACAATACTCTCCCTAGCTAACTTTTCATCAAAATGCTTCATGGACCACAGAACTACCAACTACAGAGCACTGTCTCAGAATAACTATGCAAGTGCTAAACAGAAAGAAAGTAGACTTTCCACTGAACAAATACTGAATACTCCAGTTGGAGCTGCTGAAGCTCACAACAGAAGTAAACATCAAAAAAGAGGCACAAGAAAAGCTTCACAATGGGTCTTTGAGGGAGTGGGGTTCAGAAACCAAGCCATAAGATAGCACTGTGGAAGGGATTTCTTCTGGCTGCTATTAAATGAAACAATTAAGTCAGAACTACAAGAATGGCCAGGAGAAAGCTTTTCACTGAAAGCTTGCAATTCAATTCTCAAACCTCAACACCTCCATTAACTGAGTTGGGCAAACAAAAACATGGTTCATAAAGTATAACTTTAAAATATTACTGCTGCATTCCAAAGAAATATAACCCACTTTGGAATGCTGCACTGTATAGTATGCACATGTCAGATCCTCAGTGGTTCCTCTGCATTATCTGAAGTATGTGCAGCTCCACAGACTGTATGCCCCCCAACACCTAAATTATCATCCCAAATCACAAATTACTTTTTTATTCTGTAAACTTACTCCAGCTAATGACTTACCAAAAAAGAAAAACCTGCCAAATAACTCAACTCACTTCTTATTCATAGGCCACACTAGCACACCTGTCTGGTGTACCACTGTTACCTTCCAACCCCTACAATTTTCCATGCCATTCTTAAAACAAGTCTGCATTACTTCACATACTACAGCAATCATCCTCATTATTTGACTATCCAGCATTACAATAACCATTAATAACATACCACTAGCATAATCTATAACAGTCCTGACTAAACTACCACAGTACCCTGACTGGATTTCCTGCACATTCACATCCAAAATCACTTTACAAAGGTAGTCAGTTACCCACTTCTCTTATTCAAACACGTCACTCTCTATCACCATTTTAACACAACTGCTTGCTGGCAAAACCTCATGGGGGAAACAAAGGGACAGTGATGGCTCTAATGCCACTTCACACAGGTGATGAAAAAATTCTAATCTGATAATTATCTGCAGATATCAACCCACAGACCCTTATGCAAAACCCTATAAAAGATTTGCTCACACCCAACTGACCAAATTCCCTCATCAGAATATCAACTGACTGTACAATTTTCATCCTGAGCACAGTACTTAAATGGCACTTGTGTTTAATTTTATTGCCACTGAAGATATGTGGCAAGCTTCAGCATCCCTTTTCATTAATTTATCCAAGGCATTTGACGTGTGTGCTCATTCAGGTTGTACAATTTGTTTACTAATTTGTAGGACAGAGCCCAGATAACTCTCAGTTTTTTCCCCAATGGATCAACTTTAGGGCCACTATTTACAATGTTTATACCACATATATGTATTTACACACCAATAACCTTAAACTTTTTTATTACTTTAATGACTACTACCCTTGCACATTTCCTGCATTAATGTACCTATATCCAGCATGTTAACACTCAAGCAAAAGTCATCCTGAATGGAAAGACTAAACTCATGAGCTTGGGCAGCTACTCTACTTCTACTTGCCCACCATCAAAACTAATACAAACATTCAAGTTGTAGCTCACAAGTATTTAGACATAACTATCAACAAGATTTCTTTCATGCTACACACCGATGTCTCTGTTCAAAACACACGCAAAAATAATGGGTGCACTCTACAGAATCAGATGCTACTACCCTCTAAAACTAAGCTAGGAAGCGCATTAATTTTCAAGTTATTTGATGGTTTCAAACGCCTAAATAAATCAGTGCTTACTAACCTAAAACCTTCCTACTAAAAATTATATATTTGCTTCAACATTACTAACAGAATCCCACACCTACCACATTATAAACTGGAGATCATTCTCAAATATACTAAAGTACAGTCATCCTACCTTCACACAGACATCAAATGCACAGTTCGCAACCACTTACTCCTGCGGTATAACTATGCAGAATAAGTACAGTATCTGAGAAGGACCTTTTAGAGGCACCCAAACCACCTCTATAATGGACAACCAACTCCCCTCTTTACTCAAGACACACACACTAAACAGGCCATCAACTTACTATCCTACAACTTACCTTGTGTTTATTTTACTAAAATGCTTCAGCATCAATAATGTTGGACAATGCATAACAAAAACAGCAGCCACTGGAAGTTTGTATTAATTACCTAGATCATCCACTGTACTACTGACCATTATACAAACTGCATTGGTTGACTTCATTGCAAAGTTCTTTGGTAAATATTTGTATTTGTTGATTTTTTTATCCTTCAAAGAATACTAATTATTATCTGATACCAGCTCGGTCTTAAAATGTTTTTATATTGTTTCTTCAGTTTTACTCTGTTCCAGGGTCCTCTCTAACAATGGGCCTTGGCCCATCAGAGCTACCCCCATAAACTAACATTTACAACTGGTTTCCACTGGAACAGGCTTTATGATTTAATACCACCTCCGTCAACCTCTTAATGCAAGAATTCTAAAGAATGCAAAAATAATTGGGGGAACAAATACAAAGAATCAAGGACGGATTTAAATACTGTTTTTATGATTACAGAGCTGCTAGAATAACGGGTTTTGCATAAGCATGCATTTTCAAAGAATACAACATGACACTCAAATGTCTGTCACTGTCTCTGGATTTAGTCACTAATGATTTGCAAGAAAACCATATTTTATGGAAAAACAGACCAAAAACTAGTCAAAAATCAGGACATTCTGCAATATTCTGGATAGTTAAGAGATATGATCACTATGCAACAGAAACCATTCCCACAAATGTGTGTACTAATTTGTCACAGGCTGAAACTGCATCTCTTCCAAATTAAGCACATCATTCACAAGCACTACCTAAAGTTAAAGTAGTGTGCTGTACTTCAATCTGAAATGGTCATCGAAGTTCACACTGCATGTCAACAGGAAGGCAAACATTTCTGCAAAGTTTAATATAAAGATTCAAACTGTTTTAGACGTGAACCTATGCTCCTACATAACCTCAAGCAGGCTTTGTTGTCCTTTAGACTGGTCTATTTTAGCACTTGGTTCAAAACATGCATACATTCATTTGAAACAGGACAGATACTATAACAAACATGGAAGATTTTTCTGCAAAAAACATTTCAATAAAGATATGACATGCTTAGATTTTTACAAAAGTTTGAAACGCTGGGTGTTATAATCTCCAAGCAGTATTCAACAATCCTACTATAAAACTGAAAGGGGCTACAATGTCATTCAGTCTGCAAAACTAATACCAACTGTGTGACCAGATTTTAGGTTGGATGTCCCCACTTTTGATGTCTGCAGGTAGAGGTGGCATGCCTAACACTGTTATTCTATCCTTAAGAATTTCATTGCTGCTCAGTGTTCAAGTTAATGTGGGCAAACAGTCATCCTTAGCAAACAGAATTCTGGTGATATGAAGAACGCATTTACAAAAAATGTTGCTTTTTCTTGCGAGATTAAGCAATTTTCCCTTTCGATGCAATGACAACTCAACACTTTCTGGACAAGCATTATACGTCAGTCTAAGGAACCATACTTACTTCAATGAAAACAAAAAGCAAAACATTACTTTGACACTGAAGGCTTAAAAATACCTCCATTTAGTAAATGTCCAGCCCCCCCTTCTTGTGACTATTACAAACTTCAGGTGATATCAATGGGCTACTCCGGTACGAAACACACCCAAGGAGTCCTTTCTCCCCCTTAAAGAATTAATTGTACCTAAACAATGAACTACATGCAGTGCACTATCCAGGGAGTTTTGGACATGGCATGCTTCCACACAAATTGAAACGTTTTATCTCCTAGTGACAACTCAGTGAAGATACATCCTGGGTATGTGCTACATTCCTTAAGCCAAAGAAAAGTCACCCCCCCCCCACATGCAAAAATTGTGTAATTCACCATGAAAGAGTAAAATGAATGTCCACCTGTGTTCAAGAGTATAACAAACCACCTTCAGGGTTTTTGATAATCATTCATGGAATTATTTTTGGACAGCTCAGTCTACATTTTTCCGACCATTACCATCTGCCAACAGTCAGCCCCCACCCCCTCCTTTGTACAATTGTCTGACAATTTGTTCCCTATCCATGGCACTCAGCCACTGACTGGGGCAAGTGACGATCGGTGGACACTTGTCATTCAGGCAAGTGTTAAAGCCATATATTCTGCAATTATCCATGGGAATATCAACCAACCTTTTCCAGACCCATTTGGACTGGCAGCCTAAGTGATCTGCAAAGGAAGGTTACCATCACTTGTGATTCTCCTTCTACCACCACCTCTCGTGGTTTGTCAAAGTACTGTTCCCAAGAAGTTATTACCATAAATGTCTAAAGTATTTCTTTTAGCCCCTAACTCTCCCGCCTGATGACTGGCATGTGCATTGACATCACTGCAGGGGACTACCATACCTTTTGATGCATGTGCACAGACCCATTCACACAGTAATGAAAATGAGCATCAGAAGGGTTTAAGTCAAGCTCATGACCTCAGTCAGTGCTGCGTCACTGCTGTCAGCTTCAAACAATCTAATGCAGTTGGTGACCAAAGTGCTTCTGAGGTTTCCCCCACAAGCAATCTTTCTTTGTACCTTTACTGGCACACAAGACCCTGGCATACAGATTTGATTTTTTTCTCTCCTGGGACTAGTAAAAACTTAGATGGAAAGGGCCTACTTAAAAGAAAAGATCCACACCAGCACTAGACACAGCTGGGCTCACCACAATAAACTGTGAATCTAATTTAAAGTTTCACTAGGTACGGACTTGTATGCACCATATTTCCTTCTGTAAATCAGAAAGGAAATAACCACTGCTATGTATAATAAATACAAAATCGCTTTCTATACAAGTTCATATTTTGGGTATATACATTTTGCATTACCTGACTGCTCACATCCACTCCACCAGTTACAGCTGCTGTACTGGGCAACACCACCTGGTTTCAGCTTCTGCCACATATCACTTAGTGTATAATTTATGAAGTACATATAGCTCTTTCCCTTGTCCTGGCAGGCTACATTATGGCTTGCATTTTTTAGCAGTCCTTACATACCATACGAGATGCTCTCCCCAACTAAACCGGCCTCTTAAAACTGGATGCGGGCTGTAAGCAGAAAGCAAGTTTTGGGCTACGGTAACATCTATCAGTAAACATATCCCCTCGCAGCCAGAGACTGCAACAAATGTATTAAAAACACTTCCACAATTAGCCCTAGTGGGGTCTGTTCAAACTGCGCTTCAGTGCTTAGACAACTGGCTATCAAGAGATTCAGGTGTCTCTCATACGGAGATCTTGATGGCAGAAGATCTTCCTGCATTCACAGTCAAATTTCACACCTGCTTTAGTGCGGGTCTTTGCTGAACTTTCACAAAGCTCAAACTCTTTATGCAAAATTAAGACTAGTGATATATATTGCTAAACTCAAGCTTGGCTTTGTGCATAAAGAACTCCCCTACAGGTATGTCATTCTGGCATGTGCACAATGTGGAAAAAATTCAAAGAAATGTACAGCTGTTTTTTTTTTTTCTTTTCTTTTTTTACAATTTAGTTTAAGACTCCATCTATCCATCACCCCCTTTGTCTCATTTCTGCATATGGGATTGGGGTGCCAGCCATCATACCCTTTTTCTTATTTTTGCATATGGAATTGGGGTGCCAGTCTGGGAACGACAGTGTGAAACACTCAGTGTTGTCGAAATTAAGTAATTCCATATATGTGGGAAATTATTTCTGTTTATAGGTTCATAGGTTCATGCTAGGCTATCTGCCCTAGGGCATTTATAAGTCTAGCCAGAATGTGTTTGGCTTTCGCCACCCATTTTAAATTTATTTTGCTATGCCCTTTTTCGAGGTTAGTATACTGTGCCTCTGTCTAACAGTGACACAGAAGTGATACCCGGGGTAAACCTATGATCTCCCATCCACTCATCAAGATTCCTCTTGAAGAGAGGAAATGAGGGACTCTGCCTAACCTGGACTGGGATTTTATTCCAGAGTGAAGGGAGCCTCTGGGTTATGAATCTGTCCCTCCAGCATGTCCTATTTATTTCAGTGCTGAGGTTCAAGTCTCTTGAGCGCGTAGCTCGATGGGATTTGGATTTTCTGAGGTGCAGCATGTCCATTAATTCCGGGTTGGACATGGCTTTATACGTCAGGCACAGATCGCCTCTGAACAGGCGGTATGCCACTGAGTAGAGCTGGAGTTTCTTTAACAGGGCAGCATATGGCATCTGTTTGAGCCCTTTGATCCTCTTGGTGAGGTACGTTTGGGGTCTTTCCAGTTGCTGCAGGTGTCTGGTAAGGTACATCCCAAAAGGGGCATTGTACTCAATTACGGGCCTGATGAGGGATGAGTAAAAAGGCACGATGACCTCCCTTGATCTAGATGTGAATCCCTTCATGATTAGGTGGGCTATATAAAATGTTTTTCTAACCACTCTGGCTACGTGGTCGTCAAATGAGAGATTGCTATCAACTTGGGTCCCCAAGTCCCTAATGGATTACCACCTATGTGGTAATTTGTGGGCACTTTGTTTTTGCCAAAGGGGATGACTATACACTTTTTGGCATTTAGCTTGAGGCCATGGCTCTGGCACCAGTTGTCTGTTTCTATGAGGCCCTTTTGGAGGATGCTTGTGTCGGCTGGAGAGTCTATTATGGCACCCAGTTTGCAGTCATCTGCGAACTTGGTCAGCCACAGTCCTTCCGTGTTGGCCTGTACCTCAGAGAAATATATACCGAACAAGAGAGGTCCCAGGACTGAGCCTTGTGGGACACCACTTGTAACTGGTTTGGAGTCTGACATGGCTCCAGCAATTCTAACCATGTGGGTTCTGTCCTTCAGCCAGTTTGCAATCCATCTAGTGACATAGGGGTTTATATTTAAGCTGGTGAGCTTATCTGTAATGCCCGAGTGGGGTACTGTATCGAAGGCTTTTGCGAGGTCCAGGTAGGCTGTGTGGACCACCTTCCCCTCATCAATGGCCTTGGTGACTGTTTCAAAGAAATCAACCAGGTTTAAGAGGCAGGATCTGCCCTTAACAAAGCCGAACTGGGTAGGATCCAGTGTCTGTAGGTCCCCAATATCTTTATTTATGAGGTCCATGATGATCCTTTCCATAGCTTTGCAGACCAAGCTAGTCAGGCTTATGGGGCGATAGTTTCCAGGATCCGTTGAGGCACCACCTTTATGGAGAGGGACCACTGTTGCTGTACGCCACTCTTTGGGCACATATCCTGTAGTAAGGCTGAGATTGATCAGTAGTTTTGTTTGGGTTTAGCTCTTCTTGGAGTTCATGTAGGACATAGCCCGGGACACAGTCTGGTCCCATTGATGCTGTGTTTTTTGCTTTGGAGAGGGTGGCTCTTACCTGAACATCTGAGATGTCAGGGGGGCAGCACTCTGCTGGTAAAGATATTTGCCCTTTTGGTGGGGAGGGGGGGGGAGAAGTTTGCACTGAACCTGTCAGCTAGGATGTTGGCAATGTCTGAGGGTTCAGTGTATTTTTTGTCATTTTGGACTAATTCTGAGCATATCTGGGAATTACCACCCAGATTCCTAACATAACTAAAGAAAGCCTTGTGATTATCCTTAGTGTCCTGTGCAATTTTTCTCTCGAAGCTGGCCTTAGACAATTTTATGAGTGCCCGTAGTTTTTTGCTAATACTGATCAGTGATGCCTTCCCTTTTTGGGATTTTGCTCTATCATTTTGTAGCTTCCTCCTTCTATTGTATAGTTTGTTTATGGCTGGGTCCACCAGACTTGTTTATGGCAGGGTCTGCCTTTGGAGGATTGGGTCTTGGTTTTATTTGGGATCGCATGATCCATGCATTCCTGAAGGTGTTCATAGAATGCATTTATAAAGGATTCTGCGGTCTGGGCCGTATTTTCCACAGGCCCGGGGGCTTTGAAGGATTCCACCTCGGTTTTGAGGAGTGTGAAATTTGCTTTAGAGAAGTTTTTCACTGTGGTTTTCTGGGCAGGGGGTGGGGTCGGGATGTGAATATCCAGTGAGATTAGTTTATGGTCTGATCTTACCAGTGAGGGATACACTTCTGGTCTGGAGCATAGAGTCCCCAAGTTGGTGATGATCAGGTCCAGTATGTTTTCTCCTCTTGTGGGAGTGGTAACAAGTTGTTCCATAGCATTTGAGTTTATAAATTCTAGGAACCTTTGGGCTAGGGTGTTGGAGCTAGAGTAATGCTCCCAGTCTATGTTTGGGTAGTTGAAGTCGCCCAATATAATGGTGTTTGGAGAGACCTTCATATTTTCCAGTGTTCTCAGGAAGGCCGAGTGGGGTTCCTGGGTTTGGGAGGGTGGTCTGTAGCAGGCTATAAACTGGAAGGCAGTTTTACCCACTGTTAGTTGCACATGGATAGTCTCTGATGCTTCGTGCTTTGCCACCAACCTGGAGGTGTGGGTATCTTTGATTAATATCGATACTCCCCCTCCTTTTGTGGTTTGGTCCAAGTTTTGGGGCTGAAAAGCATGGTATGAGGTATAACCTGGTAGTGCTGGGGTGCTCTCGGGAGCCCTGAACCAGGTTTCTGTTACTGCACAGATATCGATGTTCTCCATGCTAAGGAGAGTTTCGAGTGCATGCATCTTGAGGTTTAGACTTCTGGCACTGAGTAGCATTACTCTTAGTTTCTTATCCCTTGTGATACCTATGGAGGTGGGTTTGTCTTTTGAGCCTTGCCTAAAAAAGGCACTATGGGGGTAGCAAGAGCCTTTGCCAATATCCGAAAGCCCAGGGGTGACAGGTGCAAGCCGTCCCTAGCCAAGCATCTTGGCTTGTCGAGCATATCATCCCAAGCTGACAGGCATTGGATCCCCTTTGAATGACACCAGTACTTAAGCCAATTGTTGAAATTGATCATCTTGTCTTCATATTGTGGCATCATTCTTGGTGAGGGTAAGATGCTACTCAAGGTCAGGGTCATACCGGCCTGGGCTACATGCTCAGAGAGCTCCTTTATGTCTCTTTTCATGTAGTCCAGGGAGGTACGTCTCAGGTCATTCACACCAGCATGGACAATGACGGAGTCATATTTGTACTTGCCTTGGAGTGACCCGAGTGCTTGTGTTATGTGGCGGATCCTAGCGCACGACAGGCTGCTCACCGTGACCCTCTCCTTGTTCAGCCTGGTGAGCGGAACGTCAGTCTGCCTGACGATAGAGTCACCTATTACAAGTGTATCAGGTGTGTTGTTTAGTCTTAAGGGCTGTGACTGTTCGGCACACTGGCTTTGTGAGATATGTGTTGCACGTGTTTTGTTTTGGGGTAGCGGTTGCTTGGGTGTCTGCTTTGCAGGTCTCTGCTGCTTAGGCAGATCTTTATTTAGAGCCTCCGAGTATGTTTTTGTGTGATTATGTGTTTGGTTTGCTGTCGTGATAGGTCTATGTGAGACTGGAATTTTAGTGAGTGTGGTTTCCTTCTCCTCCTGACTGGTTATGCCAGTACTGAGTTGAAAGAGCTTAGCCGCCAGTTTGGCTATATGGTTGCATCTCTCATGTGTTGGGAGGAGGAGAGGGTTGTCTGTGTACATGAGGCAGTTGTAACATTGTCTCAAGATTCCCAGATTCACCAGCTGGCCCGGAGAAGAGATTGACAACTGACCTTTGGACATGCTAGAATAATATTGGGAATTCCTTAATAATTGAAAACAAGGGCCAGTGGGGAGTGAGGGTGTAGTGCTTTTAATTTTTAGTGCTGACTTATATAACTGCTTTAGTGAGCAAGTGCCAGGTAACTTAAGTGCAATGTGTTACAGGTAACTTAAATGCAAAAACGACAAACAGTAACTTTCTTTCAAGTGAAACAAGGAAATAAGTACAGTAAGCAATGCAGATATCACTAGTGATCCACAGAAGCACTGAGAAGCCGCGTATTAGGTGGAATTAGCGTTCCAGGGAAATAACAAGCAAACAAACAACAAGCATATAAACAAAGCTAGATTCAGCAGGCCTGGATCTAGTCTATGCTACAGTTCAAATATTCAGGCACTATAAACCTTTAACCAGAAATTCCCAGCTCAGAAGGGCAGAGTCCAGCCTCTTCTCCCACAAGAGTGCAGACCACGAACCTTCTTAATGTAAACTAACTGGCCTGAAGCCCAAGTGCTTAAACCAGAACTAATACACTTTAAGAATAACAGACACTGGGCTCTCAATCAGCAGTTCCCAACTTAGAAGGATGAAAGCTACCTGTCCTGCCGCCACAGTGCATGCCACAAACCTTCCTAATGTAAAACAACTGGTCTGAAGCCCAAGTGCTTAAACCAAAAGACTTAGAATGATAGCTACACTTTAATCAAGTTACTACCAAGCAGTAATAAATACAATTGAATACTTTAGAGTATGCCTGGATTAGTGCTCAAGTTACACAAACAAAGCTAGATCCAGCAGGCCCAAATCCAGTCTATGCCACAGCAAACAAAGCGCACCAACTTCAGTAAGAAGCAGATCAGATATGCATGCACTATAAGCCTTTAAGCAGAAATTCCCAGCTCAGAAGGGCAGAGTCCAGCCTCTCCTCCCACAAGAGTGCAGACCACGAACCCTCTTAATGTAAAATAACTGGCCTGAAAGTCCAAGTGCTTAAACCAGAATTAATACACTTTTAGAATAGCAGACACTGAGCCCTCACAATCAGCAATTCCCAACCTAGAAGGATGTGAGCTACCTGTTCTGCCACTACAGTGCAGACCATAAACTCTCTCAGTGCAAAACAACTGGTCCGAAGCCCAAGTGTTTAAACCAAAAGGCTTAGAAATGAGTTACACCAAGCAGTGATAAATACAATTGAGTACTTTTAAGATGATGCAATAGTAAAATAAAGTAGGTAGAAACACAAGTACAGTAAAAGCAGATTAATTTTTTTTTTTTCTGAACAAGTGCTGAGATGAAAGAAACAGATTTGAGTGCCGAAACTAGAAAACTGGCTAGTTATAAGAAAAAAAAAACTAAGCTAGAAGGCTTCCCTCCAACACAGAAGGGCTTGGGGGCTCAGAAGCCTACAAATAGTCTATACCACTTAACAGGAAAGGCAGGAAACGAGCTTAATTTTTCTTTTTTCTGTTTCCCAGATGCTCTTTGTACACAGTAGAAGTGCCTGAAATCAGAATATGATCTCACTGCACTCAGTTGAGTGAGCAAATGAGATGGGCCCAGGAGGAGTATCCAAACACAAATTTACAAGAGGGGCGGGCAGTTTCAAGGCCACTAAGATTAACACCAAAACAAAAACAGGGAAGGTGGGTGGGACTAACTGCTCTTAAAACAGGGAGGGTGGGTGGGACTAACTGCTCTTAAAACAGGGAGGGTGGGTGGGACTAACTGCTCTTAAAACAGGGAGGGTGGGTGGGACTAACTGCTCTTAAAACAGGGAGGGTGGGTGGGACTAACTGCTCTTAAAACAGGGAGGGTGGGTGGGACTAACTGCTCTTAAAACAGGGAGGGTGGGTGGGACTAACTGCTCTTAAAACAGGGAGGGTGGGTGGGACTAACTGAAGAGCAGAGTCAAAACTTCCAGTTCAGTTAATATTCCTGCAACACAGTTAAAATCAATTTAAACACTGTATTTTTTTTGAAAGAAAAGTGCAGATAAAGGTACTTAAATTCTCTTATACGTCCAGTTGAATACAGCAAGTTCTTAGCCGGCCAAAGCTGAGGTTTTTAAGCAGAAAATATTTCACACTGTACCACTTAAATAGGCAAGGACAGGAAATCAAAGAATGTGGCTACCCCCACACCTGTAATTACTAGCAAATAACAAAATTCAGCAAACACTGACTAACTTCCAGTTCAGTTAATATTCCTGCAACACAGTCAAAATCAATTTAAATACTGTATTTTTTTTGAAAAAAAAGTGCAGATTATGTGCCTGAGATGAAAGTTTGGTGGTGAATGCAGTAGGTTAGAGGACCAAAAGTCCAGAACTTGTGGTTTCTTACAGTAGCATAGCAAGGGTGAAGCAAAAGGGACATGTGCCAAGGGCGCAGTCTGTTAGTGGATGCAATCAAAGTGCCTTACCTGCATTCTTTTTGTGCCAGCATTTCTGAATGCCAGTACAGAAAGCAACTTTTTTTAGGATGCTGCTGTTAGGAAGATGGAGAGTCTGGGAAGGGAGGAGTGCTTCAGACTGCTGTGAGCAGTCTATTAAAGCATTTTTCACTATGAGCAAGGGGATGGGAAACTAGTTCAGGGACTGGCACAGAGCAAGATAACTACTCCTCTGGTTTCTTAGCAATCACAAATGTGTTCAAGAATGTCTTCAGAAGAAAACAATGTGCTCTAAGGCATGCAAGATACATTTCCCACAGCCACGATCTGCCTGTTCATTTCAGCAAAGATTACTAGCACGAGGCCTTGACTGCCCTCAAGCTTATTCTCATAAAAGTCTTGGGAAACATTTTAATACTGATGGAGAATGAGAGTTTGATGTTAATGTCCAAGTTAGTACAGATTTCAAACCCCCCAAAAAACACAAACTGATAAAAACAAAAAGCCAGCAAACTCCAAAAACAGTTTAATAATGGTAAGCGCTTTTGACTGGAACACCAGCCCTCACCAAACAAATTTACACACACCGAGTACAGATTTCAAAGGGCTCTTGCCCATTGGTTAGACTAACACTAGCTAATGTTCTATGTAACTTGCCTGTTGGTATAAAATGAACTCTGTGCACAAAAAATGGCAGCATAGTTCAGATGTCCCCGACTTAATCATCTGTCGCTTTCATTAACTACGTCTTCCATACTGTAAAGGAGCGGTGTAACTATTGCCTATAGCCTATGTGCTCATTCCTATAGGGACCTATACGGTCTTGCGCATGTGTTGACCATACTATGCAAAGCACACCCAAGATCTCCCTTCTAAAAGTGAATCACTGGGATTCGATGACACTTACTAATTTACAAAACAGAGCTTCAAGAAAGTTACTCTTCCAACCCAGCTGTGGAGATCTTTGAAGTAATTTTCTCCAAGACATTTCTAGCTCCTCAGCTTCTCCATACAACTCAAGTAATACAAATTACACCAACAAAGGATTTGCCTATCAACACAAGCCAAAGGAGGGAAATGCAGTGTAGAGCTTTCAGAGCATTCCAAGCCAGTGTAATTAAGCTAGCAATCACTCTCACTCATGACAGTGTGTGCATATACACACAGAGGATTTATCGACATAGGTGCAACCCATGTTCTTTAAACATGTATACATACATATGTTATGTTTAACAGAAGGAAACTGCTAACAACCTGGTTGAAATGCAGCCTATTTCTTCAGTTTGAAATAGGAGTAATCACCCTTTCATTCCTCAAGAAGTCCAAATTGACTTGAATCATTAGAGGGACTCTACCCATTCTCTACCTGCATCCTCCCCCAAATATTCACATCACAGTCCCCTGCCTTCTATTATCAAAAATTCACAGCACAGCATTTGTAATTTGTTTCAATTACAAAGCCTGTTCACAGAGATGAGCAAAGACTTCAGTGGTTACTGCTCAGAAACCCATTGCAAAACGTACTCTGATCTGCCTCAGCAAATGCACAGTGAAGTTCAGGGAACTGGTCTCAGTTGTTAGAAATGTACTTTTTTATACAAGGCACTGTCCATATGAATGCACCTCAAACCCATCAGTTGAATGCAAACTGATCTCACAGTTTACAGGCACAGTAATAAGGCAATGGCTGGCTAATCATATCTTACTACATGGCTGGGGGAAGAAGGGTGATATGCTAATGAATGGCAAGTCATCTCATTTCCAGCTCCCCAATTCCCATTCTTTGTAAGTGGAAGCTATAGTGTAATTATTTCATTAGTGCTTTCAATGTATTAAAGTAATTATATAGCTGAGAATGAAATAAGTTTTAAACCATTTTTAAAATAAAAAAAATGTATAAACCAAGGTATATTGCTGTCTGCTGTTCAGACTACTGTGCTTGGTGCTGAGATGGCTCGCAGTCCGCAGTTAACAGGTTAATGGGAAAAAACAAGCTTTATGAAGTGATACTAGTGAAAGAGGAAGCAATACCCCTGCAAAACCATCAAAGTGGTAGAGGGAGAGATCACAGGCAGAACACACAAGACAACCCCCTAACCTGTGCCAAGTACATCATTCATCCATTTTGTCCATATCCACCACTTACAAGTGTAATACAAGACTCAAGGTTCCTCAATAACAAAAAAAGTTATGTACTCACCATAACATTCTGTGTGTGTTGTCCATCTCATCCTTTCTCACTGATGTGTCGGATCCAATCCGTCTGATTCATCTCGGCCATTACATAAGCTCAAGGTCCTCAGCTAAGCTCGTGGGCATTTTCCCTACCCATAATGCAACTCCCCTACTACCTTAGATCTTCTTTGCCCTCTAGCAGTGACCAGGAGAAAGTACCTCAAAATTATCTTGTACAAGGATATCATAAATCATATCCATTCAGAGACTGTAGAGTCCTATAAAGATCCAATTAGAGCTACTCAGCCTCCCAGGTGGGGGTATGGTGGGTGGGTTGTGAGAATAAAGGATGAGATGGACAACACATATGGATCATCATGGTAAGTACATAACTTCTTTATGTGATGTCTTCAATCTCATCTTTAGTCTCACTGATGGGTCCACGTCCCTAGCTACCCAACTCTTGGGTGGCTCAAGGGAAAAGATTCCCCAGAACCATAGAACCAAAAGCTGCTCTACTCCTAGAAGCCAAATCCAACTTGCAATGAGTAATAAAAGTATGTGGTTCAGCCCATGTTGCTGGAGCATAAATGTTGTTTAATGAAGTGGCTACTGACCTGATGGAATGAGCTTTGATAGGACTATGGATAGCCTTGTCATTAGAACTGTATATGAAAGATGTACACTGTGAAAGCCAATTGTATAGTTCTGAAACCACACAAAAGACCAGTGAAAACAGCTCTACTTTCCAAAATAAGAATTTAATAAAAACCTTTTAGTTGTCTCTCCTCTCCTAGCGCCTCGGCTGCAAGCCTTTACAGAGTAAAAAAGTGAAGCTCACTCACACAGTCCTTTTATACAGCTGCCATATCAATTAACAATTCATTACATAATAAAATCAGTTCCTAATTGTTAAGCTAACAATTAACCCATGAAATTCTGCCAATTGCACTCTTTATTCATTCCTAAAGGCTGCAAAGTTTCATATTTCATTATTAAAATTGCTTCCTTCTTAAAATCTTTTTCAATACATTTTCATCTCCATGTCTGTTGTATACTTGTTCCAAAACTGTGACTTTCATATTGTCTATTATACCCCCATGTTCTAAATGAAAATGTTCTGCCACTGGGCTGCTCATCTTCCTATTTTTAACATCCCTAACATGTTCTTTTATTCTCTCAGCCAGACTTTTTTAGTTTCCCCAATATAGCCTTTGCCACAAAAGCATTTTATAAGATATATAATCCCCCTGCTAGTGCAGTTAAATGTTCCTATAGTTTTAAAACTTTTCCCCTTAATATCTTCAGCTTCTCTGATTATGTAAGGGCATATTGCACACTTTCCACAAGGGAAAGTTCCCTTCCTTGTTATTGCACATGCTAGCTTTTGTGTTGGTCTCTCAAACCTGCCTCTTACTAAAAAATCCTTCAAACTTCTCCCTCTTTGGAAAGAAATAGTAAGCTCAACATTCACCAAAGAAGGTACCCCCCTTCTTGTCTTGTTCTAACTATTTTTTATCATTTCATTAAATACTTTAGAAAAAATAGTATATTTTGTGACAAAAAACATTTTTGAACATTCTCCCTTGCAATTTGTAACTACATGCTGACTATTTTTGTCCTTGTTCCCATAATCTTGTTTTTGCTACTTTTCCAAATACTTTATTATAACTTAGTTTCACTTGATTTGGGTCATAACCTCTCTCCATGAATTTATTGCAAACCTTGTCACACTCTACTTCTGCTTCCCTAACATTGGTACATAGCCTTTTGACTCTTAACATTTCCCCATATGGGATAGATTTCAATGTATGTTCTGGGTGGCAGCTGGTAGCATGTACCATCCTACTCATTTGTTCGAACTTCCTATATATTTTAGCTTGAATTTTTATCCCTACTTGCCCCTTCAAATATATGTCCAAATAATTGATTTCTTCTCCCATATGGATATCATCAAATTTGATTTTATATTCATTGTTGTTCAGATATTGTATAAATACCTTAGCTTCCTCTCTATCACCCTTACAAATAAAAATCAAATCCGATAAAGCGAAAATATTGTATTACATGACCCTGAAAAAACTATTTCTATAGACATGTTCCAATTCAAACAGTCCCATGAACAAATTGGCATACGCTGAAGGCTGCCCCATTGCAGTTCCCATTTTTGTTTATATAATGTCCCATCAAATTCAAAATGTTGTTAACTAAACAAAAATTTAATAACTCCATTATATACTGAGTCCTTGGTGACTCTTTCAAAAAATATTGCACAGCCCTCAAACCCAGTTCATGGGTAATACTGGTATAAAGACTAACTACATCCACTGTGATGAAAAACATGTCTTTTGTCCAGACTGTCTGTTTTATTTTATCCAGTAAATCATATGAATCCTTAATATATGATGTTAACTTGGTTACCTCTCCTATTAATATTTCATGCAAAAGACTAGCCACCTTATGTGTAAAGGAACCCTTTGCTGATACTATAGGGCGGGATGGGGGATGGAAAAAGTTTTTATGCAGTTTTGGGACACAAAAAAATTTTGCTATAGTACTATTTTTTATATACAGTTTATTGTTTATGTCCCTAGCTGTAAAATAGCATAACCTTTCCCCTTTCCTTAACAATTTATATAGTTCCTCTTGTGCCTGTTTAAGAATATTTTCCTGCACTTTACCATAAACTCCTTCATTCTTCAAATGTTCTAAACACGTTATAATAGTCCTGTGCATTCAATATGACTAACTTGCCCCCCTTGTCTGATGGTTTAAACACTATATTTCTGTTCTGACACATATCCTGTAATTTGCACCATTCTTCCTTATTCAAGTTGTAACTCCTATTTTTCTTAATAATAGGTTTTAGTTCTCTCTCCACAAAAACTCAAGCATTACTAAAGCATTGTATATGTGCATTTTTACTAGTTGGGCAAAATGTATTATTTGCTTTAATCTTACTAAGGTCAAACAAAGTATAAGCATTGCTTTCTGTTTCAGACTCACATGTGAAATAGTTGTCCTCACTTGTTACTGAATCGCTTGAACTTTCTAAACAATCATCTTCCTTTTTTGATTAAAGAAATATTCTTTTAAATACATTTTCCTTACCAGCTCTAGAATTTCTCCCTTAACTTCATAGAGTCTAGGTAACACTGTGGGTATGAATTTCAGTCCTTTCTCTAGGACATTCATTTCCACTGTGTTAAATTCATATTCAGACAGGTTAATAACATATTCATTTGTATTAGGTAACAGTACCTTATTTATTTGTCCATTTACTTTTCTTTTTATAATGTCCATCTCCCGGGTCCCTGGTCTGGTCGTATGCCTGCCATCCTCGTTTGCGGTTGACACTGCCACCGTCGGTTCTATTGGAGTTTCGAAAAGTATTCCGAAAGGTTCTTTCATCTTCTGCCGACTGCAGAACTGGAAACTCCTCTTCCTCCTCGACTGAAGATGCTCCACTCTCCCCCGACATAAAACTCTTGTTCCCCTGTGCCCCGGAAATGATGTCATCCCTCTTGAAACTAACGTTCCGCCTCTTGTTGTGCTGGTTGGTGAACAGGAAAGCCCTTTCCTGTTCATAATCATGAATGTCCCTTTGCAGCTTGTGTGTCTTCCGCTGCAATAATTCTTTTTCATAGGATTCCAACTTCATATTAGTATCATTCAAGAATGTCTCAAGCACTTTGCTAGATGAAGTTTTAATAATTTCTTCACATAAATGTTTAGTTTCCTTCTGTAATTTTTCCCTCTTTACTCTATCTCTCTCCACCAATATATTTACCCATTCAATGCTGCAGCGATGAGCAGCAGCTACCCATCTCTCTTGAAAATGGGTCTCCAGTTCTTCAGAGGGTATAAATGGTGAAGATGGATTCTTGAGTGCTCTTAAACCAATTGGTGTTATATCTAGCTCCAAATATCTCTGGAGACTATTGATATTATAAAATACAGAAGTCTCTTTAAAAATAATTCTCTCTAGCTGAGAGCACAAATCTTGCACTGCTGGCGTAGTTAATGGATCTTTCTTTTTACCTATTTTGGCAAAGGGGTTGTTGATAACACGCTGTCTTGAATTCTCCCATCTTTTAAATGCACTTGGCATCACAACATTGGATGTATCTGCATTGTTGGTTCTTTGTCCACAAATAATACTCTCTCCTCCTTCTGTCCTTGACACACTGTTGTTGCTTTCCATGTCTTCACTGCTGAAATCCATATTAATTTCTCGAAAAATTTGAGGAAAGGAGCACAGAATTTCACTGGTCATGGATAAAATAACCACTATCCAAAAGCAAATTATTCTGAAACCACACAAAAGACCAGTGAAAACAGCTCTACTTTCCAAAATAAGAATTTAATAAAAACCTTTTAGTTGTCTCTCCTCTCCTAGCGCCTCGGCTGCAAGCCTTTACAGAGTAAAAAAGTGAAGCTCACTCACACAGTCCTTTTATACAACTGCCATATCAATTAACAATTCATTACATAATAAAAACAGTTCCTAATTGTTAAGCTAACAATTAACCCATGAAATTCTGCCAATTGCACTCTTTATTCATTCCTAAAGGCTGCAAAGTTTCTTATTTCATTATTAAAATTGCTTCCTTTCTTCTTAAAATCTTTTTCAATACATTTTCATCTCCATGTCTGTTGTATACTTGTTCCAAAATTGTGACTTTCATATTGTCTATTATACCCCCATGTTCTAAATGAAAATGTTCTGCCACTGGGCTGCTCATCTTCCTATTTTTAACATCCCTAACATGTTCTTTTATTCTCTCAGCCAGACTTCTTTTAGTTTCCCCAATATAGCCTTTGCCACAAAAGCATTTTATAAGATATATAATCCCCCTGCTAGTGCAGTTAAATGTTCCTATAGTTTTAAAACTTTTCCCCTTAATATCTTCAGCTTCTCTGATTATGTAAGGGCATATTGCACACTTTCCACAAGGGAAAGTTCCTTCCTTGTTATTGCACATGCTAGCTTCTGTGTTGGTCTCTCAAACCTGCCTCTTACTAAAAAATCCTTCAAACTTCTCCCTCTCTGGAAAGAAATAGTAAGCTCAACATTCACCAAAGAAGGTACATCCCTTCTTGTCTTGTTCCAACTATTTTTTATCATTTCATTAAATACTTTAGAAAAAATAGTATATTTTGTGACAAAAACATTTTTGAACATTCTCCCTTGTAATTTGTAACTACATGCTGACTATTTTTGTCCTTGTTCCCATAATCTTGTTTTTTGCTACTTTTTCCAGATACTTTATTATAACTTAGTTTCACTTGATTTGGGTCATAACCTCTTCTCCATGAATTTATTGCAAACCTTGTCACACTCTACTTCTGCTTCCCTAACATTGGTACATAGCCTTTTGACTCTTAACATTTCCCCATATGGGATAGATTTCAATGTATGTTCTGGGTGGCAGCTGGTAGCATGTACCATCCTACTCATTTGTTCGAACTTCCTATATATTTTAGCTTGAATTTGTTCGCCTACTTGCCCCTTCAAATTTATGTCCAAATAATTGATTTCTTCTCCCATATGGATATCATCAAATTTGATTTTATATTCATTGTTGTTCAGATATTGTATAAATACCTTAGCTTCCTCTCTATCACCCTTACAAATAAAAATCAAATCGTCGATTGCTGCAGCATAAATGTTGTTTAATGAAGTAGCTACTGACCTGGTGGAATGAGCTTTGATAGGACTATGGATAGCCTTGTCATTAGAACTGTATATGAAAGATGTACACTGTGAAAGCCAATTGTATAGTGTTAACTCAGATACTGGAAGGCTCTTCCTAGTAGTGCCTGAATAAGAGAGAGAGTTGATCTGACTTTCTAAATTGTGATGTCCTGTGTAAACAGAAACGTAACTATGAACATCCAGAAGGTGCAGAGTGTACTCTCCTTTGTTTTGAAAATTTGGAAGCAACACTGGCAAGTTAATAGACTGAGGTTATTTTCTGAAACCACTTTAGGTAAAAAGGAGGACTTAGTTCATAAATAGACTATGTCCTTATGAAAGATTACGTATGGAGGCTTGGAGGATAAGGCCTGTAACTCTGAAACTCTCCTTGCTGAAGTAGTAGCTACCAAAAGGAGCTTTTTTCATGAGATATACTTCAAATCGCATGTAGCAGAAGGTTCAAATGGAGGGGAGACCATCTGACAGTACAAAATGCAAGTCCCAAGGCGGAATGGGTTTCTGTATGGAGGGTGAATCAAGGTAGTTCCTCTGAAGAATGCTTTACAAAGTCTGTTCCACATTACAGCAGAACCATAATCTCCTATGTGAAAATTTGAGATCTCTGCTAACTGATCCCTAATAGTAGCTGCAGCGACTTCCTTACTGAATAACTTGGCTAAGAATTCTACGATAGAATGTGAAGGTGCTGCAAATGGATTTATTTGATTTAGATTGGACCAAGCCACAAATCTTTGCCATTTGCTTTTGTACAGTTTGAGTAGAATTTTTGTGGGAAGATAGCAAAATGTGTTTAACTGGAGAAGAAAGAGGAAACCTGGCTATCATGCCAATTGGAGCAGCCAAGTTGTCAGTTTGAGACTGTGTAGATTGGGATAAACCCTTCCTGACAAACGAGTCAGAAGATTCGGAGCTGTGTCCAGGATCCATGGTCCTTCCCATATGTGAGGCCAAATAAAGCGGAACCATATCTGTCAATGCCAATGGGGGCAATTAGAATTATTGTGGTCTCCAGTGAACTTGCTTTCTGTAAGACTTTGGGGATTAGAGGTATTGGTGGGAAAGGATAAAGAAGCCCAGGGGCTGATTGTGAACAAGTGTATCCCTTGGTGACGCCGCTGTTGAAGGGATCAGGGCAAAGTAATTGCTGCATTTGGCACTGATGGGCAACTCGGATCACAGCAAGGCTGGCCCCATTTCCGAAAGATCTGTTCCTCAACTTTCCGACTGAGGAACCACTCATGGGGCCAAAGGATGGCTCTGCTCAGTTTGTCTGCAATTACATTGGATTTCCCCGGAATGTGCGTTACTGTGAGAATGCAGTTAGAGGCCTCTACCCATTGCCAGATCCTCAGGGTTTCTCGACATAAGGGGTAAGATCTGGTTTCCCCTTGTTTATGTACCAGACCACAGACATTTGTCTGACTTCGCAGTGTACCGAGAGGGAGTCCTGAAATGCCTGCAACACCAAGAGCACCACCCTCATCTCTAGAACATTTACATGCAAATGGGCCTCATGTTCCTACCAAGTGCCTTGGACTCTTTCCCAGATAATGACCCCCCACCCTATCTGGGACTCATCCATGGTCACTGTAGCTTGGGGAAAAGGGGGCAGCTGTGAGAGACCGGGGAGAATTTAGCCACCATTGAAGGTCTGTCTTGCATAAGTCTGTTATAATCTTGTGCGACATTGGAAGATCCCAAAATGACCATTGTGTCAAAAGTAACCACTGGAGGATTCTCATATGACACCGAGGCAGTGGTATTAGAACTGAAGCTGCCATTTTGCCTAGCATGTATAGAACTTGGCAGAAGCCAGTTTCTTCCAGACCATCATTCCTTACATAACACCGAAGACTGTGTACTCTTTCTTGGGGAAGTTTTGCTGACATAAATTGTTGTGTATTTGTGCTCCTATGAATACCAAAAATTGACATGGCTCTAGTGCAGATTTTTTGTAATTTATGGCAATTCTAAGGAAGGAACAAAGTTGTAGGGTGTAGTCGCTGGTTTGCTGAAGATGCCTGGTTGGGGAGGTGGTGAACCAGTCGTCCAGATATGGAAACACGTGGAATCCTTTGCAACTCAGGTGAGCTGCCACTACTGCTATACATTTGGTGAACATTCTAGGGGCTGTCGTGAGACCAAAGGACAGAGCTCGAAACTGGAAGAGACTGGCTCCTAGCCGGAAGTGTAACAACCTTCTGGAGCACCTGTCCAGTAGAATATGGTAGTACACATCCTGAAAATCTACGGAGCACATCCAACTGTCTTTTTCCAGAAGAGGAAGTATCGACTGCAGTGTTACCATCTGGAACCTGGATTTCTGAATGTATTTGTTTAGATTGCAGAGATCCAGAATTGGTCTCCAGTCACCTTTTTTCTTTGGCACTAAATCTTGAGTAAGTTACAGATCATCTCTGGTCTGTGGGGAGTTCTTGGATGACTCTCCTTTAGCAACTTTTGAATTTCTAAGGTTGCATGTTCCTTTTGAGTGGGTGGAACATCTGGAACTGATGTGTTTACAGGGGTGGGATAGGAGAATGGAATGGCATATCCCCTGGATATTATGTTCTGCACCCATCTGTTGGTTGTGATGTTCTGCCAGGATTTTTGGTGCAGACACAATAGTCTCCCAACTACCTCCAAAGGCAAGCAACCAGGCATTCCTTCAGGAGCACTGAAAGGGCCCCAAGATATATTCTCTGTAGCCCTGACTATGCGGGGCCTCCTCTGCCGCGAGGGCAGCTTCTACCATTATTGTTTCCCACCTCTGCCCTGGGGGAACTTTCACCTTGTGCGTGTCATAGAAAGACCTTTGGAATTTTCTGAACCACATTTTCCGCTATCCCTCTGACCCTTAGGAAATGGTCTGGTGGGTGTGGAAAAACATACTTCAACAACAGACAAGTTCTTGCCCTCCTTTTCACACCTGGTGAGCATTTCCTTCACTTCTGGCCCAAAAAGAGAAGAGCCATCAAAAAGGGCATTAACAAAGGCAGACTTGAAGTGCTCCGCGAAGTCGCAAAGGCATATCCAGGCCTGCCTCCGAAGAGCAATACTCGAACCCGTAGCTCTACTCATTCCATCTGCTGCATACAATACAAGGCTGCTGGAATAGTTTACAACTAAATTGAGGGTGGCAAGATGAGCACTAACTTTATCTGCTACTGCATCAGCTACAAATCCTTGGAGGGAGTGAGTTCTTTTAACAGTTCCCTCTGCAGCCTAGTAAAATGGGTAAAGGTAGTTCAGAGACCAAAAGGCAATGGCTGCTGATGAAAACACATGCTTCCCATATCTATCCATAGTCCTAGAGTCCTTATTAGGAGGATGGACAGAGCCAGCTGGTCTCAGATGGCTCCTTTTTAGTGGCTACCGCCATGACCATGGCATCAACTACAACACCCTTAGTTAGAAAAGCCTTATCCTTTGGAGCAGTAATGTATTTGTTTGGCCTTCTAGGAGTAGGGTCTATGGAATCTGGGGTCTCCCAGGCCTTCTAAGAGATTAAGTCCTTAAAATCCTTGGAAGGAAGGGTCACCCAACAGGTAGAAGGGCGAGACCCAAAAGCTTTCAGGAAGACCCACTCCTCAGCAGTAGTGGGTGTATACTGCCAATCACGCCTCTGTTTTAAAATGTCAAGGATGTCTCCAAAGGAGACGTCTTCAGGAGGGTCACTGTGGGGACCCTTCTGCATCATCGAAGTCAGTATCTGAAGTAACAGACTCTTCCAGGGAGTCAAGGTATGTCCTCTTGCAGGTCCTCTTCCTAGGGACCTCCTCAGTGGGACACAAAGTTTCAGAAGAGGAGGGAGTCCCTTGCTGGACATCCTGAGAACCTGGGTCTCTGCGATCCTGTGGCAGGGTTACGTGAGAGGATAAAGACAAACAACTAGAACTGGGAAGAAGATCCAATAAAGATGGTGTCTGACTGGGATGGAGTCAAAACCCTCCCTCATAACCTCAAAAGCTGACTATCCCTGCTCCATGGACTCCCCTGATAAGACAAGGAAGTTGTCTAAGCCTAAGGTATCCGTGGGAGAGAAGGAGAAGAGTCGAGAGGAGGTGGTACTCACACACCAGAGACCCCCAAAGCCCAGAGATCCAGAGAGATCAAGCATCCAAAGAGGCTCTGGAGTCGGCTCTGTAGATCTGACCAGGGGAGGAGAGTGTCCTAGAGGTGGGTGTCTCCAACTGGAGGAGGGAAACACTCAGTGCAGAAACTGGTTCTGAGGAAACAGAGTCCTGGGGCTGATACAGAGACGGTCTGGATATCAAAATCTTCCAGCTCCGAAAGCTGTGTACTGGTTCCTGGGGGATGGTACTAAGCTCCACTGCAGGCATTCGGCTTCAAAAAGACATCAGGAGAGGGGTTCGGGGTTCTTGGTCGTCGTGGATCGAGCAGATAACGTCTGTTCCAATGGTTCTTATGGAGCAGACAGTCTAGGAGTGTTTTGACTCAACTCCAAAGTAGATTTCGGGTCTGAAGATAAAAGTTTCAAGGATTTTTGACAACTTTTGGAGGACTCTGGCAAAACTGCCTCTGAGAAGGGGTTTCTAGTAAACCCTTCAATATCAATTTGTTCTTGTGCATTATAAGCATTTGATTAAAGCCATGACAAATGGCACATTTCCTGAAGGTGAAGAGGCCCATAATACATACACAGTGTGTGAATCACTAAGGGGCATCATCTTTCCACATTTGCACTTTTTTTAAATCATGGAGGTTTTCCTTCCTGTTTTTGAGACACAGCAAAGGAAAAACAGCAAGAAGAAAAAGAAAAAAACAATAAAGAAAATACAATAATTAAAAATACTCCAGTGGGGGCGGGGGGGGGGGTATACGTTTTTTTCATACTTAAATTGTCCTCCAACTAAAATGGATAATAGGGAGATAAACAAAAAGCTAAAAAGTCCTCTAACTTAAGCAGGCTAGTTATATACCCCGCAACTAAAACGGGTGATAGCAGGGGAAGGGAACACTTACGCTACATATTTTGATTAAGGAAAACATATTTTAATTATAAATATGTAGTTTATACAAGAGCAGATACTCAGCTGGGAAAAACACCAAGTCCGATATATAAAATGTAAAAAATGTTTAATAAAAAGATAAGTGCTTTAGCAATAAAATTGCTTCTTCAGATCACATTTAACAGACTAAAACATTACTATACAGAAAACGCACTAACAAGTCACCAATGAGCACTGATGGCATTTTCTGTCTCTAGGCAACTCATTGAATAACAATTGTTGAATGGCAATTCATCATTAACTGAATACTACAGGCTCTTATTCTTCAGAAACATCTCTGATGCTAAAAATATATAATTGTATAAATAATCACACAGAAAATCAAAGATATATGAACATTACTGGACTAACTACTAAGAACAGTTATTTTCTTAACCTACTTGCTGTAAGAGCAGGCTTAATGGAAATATGGTCATTGAGACCTGAGCTAGTGTGCGCGCTCAGTCTCAGAATCAATCTCAATTCTACGTCATCAGTTCTGTTTACTAAGTCACCCATTCCCTATCACCCTGATGTATCACCTCCAAAACTAAAAACTTGAAAACATGATCACCTACCAGTGGTATTCATATGTATAGCTACAGCAGTATAATTCAAACCTTTTCATGCACAATACAAATGGTCTCAAATCCCCTCCCTCAAGCACCTTGTTTATCTTGTCTACAAAAAGTGCAAGATGAACAGCGTGCTAAACAAACCACGTTTTTAGTGCTACAGTCAGCAGAAGACATCAATTCAAATCTCTGGCAGGTGTGTGGATGTATAAAAGCATCTGTCACCTCTACATGTTCACACAGTATGCACACCCTTGTCATCCCTCAGTGCTTGTGATTCACCCACACTCTTGGGGTAACAATCTGTATTTCAGGTATTGCTTATTCCTATAACCATATGGTTTATCCCCCACCACTGTTGCTATCTTAGCATCACCTTGATGTGCCAGTGTTTATACAAAAATGGTTTTGAGTTGATGGTCATCACTCGAATATGTTAAATTGAATATCACTTCACAAGGTTTCTTCTCAACTACTGTCTTAGTCTTGGGTGAGGCAAAATAACTTTTACCATCCGTAGATCTATTAAGTCTCACCAAATCCTTCATTTTCTGTACCTCACTCATCTTATATCCCCTCATGAGGAATTCAATTCTTACCTGCTCTAATTCTAGATGGAAATCTTCATCCCTTGCTGTTGATCTACTAGCCCTAAGCATCTGTACTTTAAGCACATTCATGGAAATGTTTTTGGGGTGCATGCTATTCCGATGTACACAAGTGGGGTGGAAACATTCTTTCCTATACACCTTAGTTTGCACTCTGTTGCTTTCATCCTTGAAATCCTGAACATCCAAGAACTATATGTGGGTCAGAGAGCACTTAAAGGTAAATTTCAGGAAAGAACTGCTACTATTCACATAACCTATAAATGCTAGCAGTTGTTCCTCAGTCTCTACAAATCGGCAGTAAAACTGTACAAATTCCTAGTGGGGGGGCAGCAAAGACATGCTCTTCCTCCCACCCCAACATCACCAGGTCAGAGTAGCTATTGACGCATAATGTTTCCATGGCCATACCAGAGACCTGCCTACAGTATTCCCCTTCAAAGGTGAAAATGTTGTATTCCAATATAATATTCAACAAAAGACATATAAAATCTATTTTATGGGAGTCAAAGAATCCCTTGCCTCAAAAAATTCTCCTCATGGTCTCCATCCCATCCAAGTTGGGGATTACTGTGAATAGTGAGGTTACGTCCACTGTAACCAACAGTAGGGGGGCACATCTACATCATTGTCCAAGAACAAGTAAAAGTCTTATAAAAACTGCTCATTATCTCATAGTATTGTTTGAAGCTGCTCCACCACTGGACGGAGTTGTTTTTTTATACAGGTGGAAATCACAGGTAGTGATCATGTTTTCAAGTTTTTAGTTCTGGAGGTGATACATCAGGGTGATAAGAAGGGTGATGTAGTAAACAGAACTGATGAGGTAGAACTGAGATGGATACTGAGACTGAGTGCACACACACTGGCTCAGGTCTCAATGACCATATTTCCATTAAGCCTGTACTTACAGCACACAGGTTAAGAAAATAACTGTTCTTAGTAGTTAGTCCAGTAATGTTTATACATTTTTGATTTTGTGTGTGACTTATACAATTATATATTTTTTAGCATCAGAGATATTTCTGAAGTCTAAGAGCTTGTAGCATTCAGTTAATGATGAATTGCCATTTAACAATCGTTATTCAATGAGTTGCCTAAAGACAGAAAATGCACTCAGTACTCATTCGTGACTTGTTAGTGCATTTGCTATATAGTAGTTATGTTTTAGTTTGTTAAATGTGATCTGAAGAAGCAATTTTATTGTGAAAGTGCTTATCTTTTTATTAAACTTTTTTTTTACGTTTTATACATTGGACTTGGTGTTTGTTTTTCCCAGCTGTGTATCTGCTCTTGTATAACATACATATTTGCTTTTTATGACTGCATACAGAGCAGTTAATTGCCAAGGTTTTTTTTAGATTTTTGATATTTTAATTATATCAACTAGAAACATTGAAAAAAAGAGAAAGAGGAATAACAATTGAATGCACTTAGCACAGAGCAAGATTTTGGAACCTCTTCACTGTGGGACAAACGAGATCTGGGGTAGTAAGACAGTTGCGTTATGGGTAGGGAGGAATGCCCGCAAGCTTAGCTGAGGACCTTGAGCTTATGTAATGGCCGAGGCAGATCCGATTCATCAGTAAGAATAAAGACTAGCTTGACATGGCAATCATGAAGGAAACTATAAACATCATATACCTCTCACAGCAGAAAAGTGGTGGAATAGCCTGATTCACTAGGTAAGCATAAAAAAACACTAATTAAAAATATACTGAAATACTGATTTCATAGTTTTGGCAGGTCAGACCTAAAATCAAAATAAATATAACATTTCTAGAAGAGCTATTCCAAATTTAAGAAAGGTGGAAGTGGTAGCAAATCTAGCACATGTGAAAGTGGAGTACTTGTCAAGGCCAGTTACTGACTGGCACATATTTACTAGAAACATGCTCTTCCAAAGCTGCAAACAAAATGTAAAGATTTCAAGTAACTGCAGTAATTCTATTCACTGAACCTTTAACAAATTAACAACATGAAAAGAAAAAATGTATAAATTATGCCAAGTGCTGCAAAACAAAACTGCTGTGTCTTCCAAAAAGAGCTGCTACTATGAAAACTAGCTAGCATTTCAACTGAAAAGATTCAATAAGTTAAATCTTAACTATATCTCTATCATTAGTATATGACAGGCTCATATACTTGCTACAGCTATGAAAAATCCCAACCATAAACAGAAAACAGTAAAAGGTGACAGCACATACTCACGTTTGGTGACTGGCTGGGCGACGGGTTACATTGCACACTCTATATTTTCTCTTCATTTGCCCACAGTGGGTTACCTCAACCTTCAAACCTGATTTTGCAAAGGAGAAAACATACTCTATAGCATTAAAATTATATGAGATTAAGCTGCATTTTAGTTGTCACACAGCAACTAATCAATCACTTTCAAAAGTAAACTGTGTATTGTAGCTTAAACTATTTTGAGACTCGCATCTGTAGATGAGAATGTATATTAAATTAAGGACAGGGTTAACTGTTGTGCTCTTCTTGTTATGGTAGTAAAGAGTTAAGTGTATTATCTCCCTTCCCCAAACATGGAAACTCACTAAATTTTAAACAAGTTGCTGGTTTCTTGTTAATTTTTTTTACTTTAACACTTGTGTTTGTATGCCACCTATACATAAAACAGGCTTCCAAAGGGGAAGTAAATGAAATAGAAAACTCATTTTAAGATGGGCTTTGCAAACTATGTGGCTGCACAAATCGAAGTGGAAATTTTAAGAGCGAGTAACATGGAAAAAAAACTCAAAT
This sequence comes from Protopterus annectens, assembly GCF_019279795.1. Taxonomy (NCBI): domain Eukaryota; kingdom Metazoa; phylum Chordata; order Ceratodontiformes; family Protopteridae; genus Protopterus; species Protopterus annectens. Next base: position 992,456,418 of record NC_056727.1, read on the forward strand.
CCATAAGGAAATGTTTAAAATTAGTGGCTCACTTGAAGACTGTCCAACAGTCAAGAGAGAGACTGGACACCATAGTACACTGCTCTCAACTTGATGAAATTCTGAGTAAGCAGAAGACCATGAACATGAAATTCAACATGGCTGAATGATGGGCCACACTAAGGTAGAGCTTCACCAAAAAAGTACAGTTTTGTACCTACCATAAATGTAGATGTCCGATAGGTATGCATCTGCAGTCATCACATATGGGTTTGTCCTGCCTCAGGCAGCCCTTCAGTCGGCCGGATTCCAAAGTCTGGGTCCGGCGTCGGCTGATGTCGCCCTTTCCCTGATGTCAGAGCGCCTGGGGTATAAAAGTGCCAGCCGACGCCATCTTCCTCAGTTTTTCTTGCCCCAGATGCCAGGTGCCCTCTAAGGAAGGCTAAATTTGGAGAAATACAATAAATTCCCAAACATGCACAAAAATATATATGTGTGTGTGTGTGTGTACATATATATATATATATATATATATATATATATATATATATATATATATATATATATATATATATATATATAAATATAAAACAAATACACCATAATAGATAACCCCAGCTAGCTATGAGAGGGATAAGTACCCAATGAATACCACAGTGGGGAAGGAGGGAGGTTAAACCTGACTGCAGATGCATACCTATCGGACATCTACATTTATGGTAGGTACAAAACTGTTCTATGTCCTTCAAGGATGCATCTGCAGTCATCACATATGGGTAGAATACCATAGCCAATCTTGGGGTGAAGGATCTCTATAAAGGATGGTGTAGCTAAAATGCCCTGCAGGACTGCCGTAGCTAAGCCTGCTCTGGATCTGGAATATAAAGGTAAATTGTAATGCTTGGAAAATGTATGCACGGAGCTCCATGTAGCAGCTACTAAAATGTCCTTGGTAGCCACCCCTCTTAAGAAGGCTGTGGTGGTGGCTGTGGCTCTCGTTGAATGAGGTCTAATGTTAGCTGGCACAGTTTTTCCATGAAAGGAGTAACAAAAACAAATGCAATTCCCTATCCATTTTGAAATTGTCTGTTTGGAAATTGCTTTTCCTTGTGCACCAGCAGCATATGCTACAAACAGCTGGTCAGTTTTTCTGTAACTTTTAGTTCTGTCCAAGTAGTAGTGCAACTGTCTGTGTATGTCCAGGGTATGCAGAAGTTTTTCCCCTTTGTTTTGTGGATTTGGAAAGAAGGTAGGCAGGTGAATAGCTTGGTTTAATGAGACCCTGGATACCACCTTTGGCATAAATGAAGGATTGGTTCTCAATGAGACTCTGTCCTGATGAAAAATAAGAAATGGCTGTACTGCCATGAGGGCCTGTAACTCAGATACTCTTCTTGCTGAGGTTATGGCCAGAAGGAAGGCAGTCTTCCAAGACAGGAACTGTAGTTCTGCAGATGCTGCTGGTTCAAAGGGAGGCAGTGCTAGTTTTTCCAACACGAAGTTAAGGTCCCAAGTAGGCACTGGTGGTTTCCTTGGAGGATTGATGTTTTTAATTCCTCTTAGAAACTGTCTTAGGAGAGGATGAGAGAAGACAGGTGGATCAGTACTGTATTCTGCTGAAATTGCTGAAGCATGAATTTTAATGGAAGAGTAAGACAGACCATTGTGGAGCATTTCTGCCAATTATTCCGGGATATGTGCCATGTTCATCACTTTCGCATCTAGGCCCTTTGTGGTGCTCCAAGTGTGAAATATTTTCCATTTTGCTGAATATGCCTTTCTTGTGGAAGGCCGGCAAGCTTCCATAATGATATCCTTCACTCTCTTGGATAGCTTATCCTGGGGAGGAGTAGAGGTATTTTCCAGACTGTTAGTTGCAAGGTTTTCAGGTTGGAATGCAGAGTTTTGTAATTGTGCTGTGTCAGGAGAAGTGGCCATTGAGGAAGAGGCCAAGGTTTTGTGCGTGACATGCTCTTTAACAGGGGGTACACCAGTGTTGTCTTGGCCAGTCCGGAGCTATCAGAATCACTTTTGGCTGCTCTGTCCTGATCTTCAGTAAGACCTTGGTCATTAATGGAAGAGGTGGAAATGCATACACTGTTAGAGTTCTCCAGCTGAAAAAGAGGGCGTCCACTTTCCATGCTTGTGGGTGGTATGTCCTTGAGCAGAATTTCTTCAGCTGATGATTGTGAGGGGAGGCAAAAAGATCTATGTCTGGCCTCGCCCATGATTGTGTTATCTGAAGGAAGATGTCTGGGTGCAGCATCCATTCGTCTGCATCCATGATATTTCTGCTTAAGCTGTCCGCCAGTATATTGTCCTTTCCTGTCACAAACTGGGACTGCAGCTCTATACTGAGTTTCAAGGAAAGTTCCCATAGATTCATTGCCAGTCTGCAAAGAGGGTAGGAATGGGTGCCTCCTTGCTTGTTTATGTACCACATAACTGTGGTGTTGTCTGTCCTTATTAGCAGGTGGCCTTGATGCAGAAAAAGTTTGAAGGCCTCGATTGCATGTATCACTGCCAGCATTTCCTTTTGGTTTATGTGCGTGCGTAGTTCTTTTTGTGACCATAGTCCTTGAATGCATCTGCCCTCCATGTGGGCTCCCCATCCGTGGTCTGAAGCGTCCGTTGTAATGGTTTGGCTGGCTATTGGTTTGCTGAAGGGCAGACCCCTGTTTGACTGGCTTGCTTGAGCCCACCACAGAAATTCCTTTTGAAGGCATGGAATGAGTGGTATCAAAGTTTCTAAGCTGTGAATTCAAGAAGCCATGTAACCCAGGGCCTGCAGGATTTTCCTTGCAGTCAGCTGAGTTTGTCTTGTCAGATTTTTGAAGTAATCCGGTAGTTGACTTTATTTTTCTTCTGTGAGGAAAGCCATTTGGGTGGTTGTGTCTAGATTCGCACCCAGAAAAGTTATTCTTTGGGATGGAACAAGTCTTGATTTGTGAATGTTGACTGTATATCCCAAGGCCTGAAGTAGGTGGATGGCATAATTCAAGTGTTTTACCAAAGTTTGTTGGCTGTCCGCTTGTATAAGGCAGTCGTCCAGATATGGGTATATTTGAATCCCCTGAAGTCTGCAGTGTGCAATTACTGATGCCAAGCATTTCGTGAATACTCTGGGCGCAGTAGATAAGCCAAAGGGCAATGCTGAGAATTGATAATGCTCTGAACCTGCAAGAAATCTGAGGTGTCTTCTGCAACTCTGTCTGATAGGGACATGCAGGTATGCCTCCTTGAGGTCTAGAGTTACCAGCCAAGACCCCTTGCCCAGCATGGGAAGGAGTTGCTGCAGAGTCAGCATTTTGAATTTTGGCACAATGAGATAGGTATTCAGTGCGGACAAGTCGAGAATAGGCCTCCATTGCTTTTCTTTTCTTGGAACAAGGAATAGTCTGGAATAAAATCCTTGGCCTTGTTCTGAGAGAGGAACCTTTTCTATAGCTTTCATTTGCATTAAGTTGGAGATTTGTTTCAAAGCCTCTGCCCTTTGATTCGGTGGCAGGTCTGGCATGCCTTTTCTTTTTGGTAATGTGTGAAAATGGAACCTGTATCCTTTGTCTATTATTTGTAGTGTCTATTTGTCTCTTGTAATACTGTGCCAATTTTCTGAGAATAAAGAAAGCTTTCCGCCCAAAGGTGCTTCCAATTGAGCCCTGGTTGGCGGTGTCAAAGTAAAGTCACTGAGTCTGTCCTTGTGCAGCAGTTGTAGGTCCTGCACTACCTCTCTGGTTGGGAGGCTGCCATTGACGTCCTCTGTAGGAGCCTCTAGCTTGCCCTCTACCTCTGGCATGCCTGTTCTTGCCTCTCTGAAATCTCTCTGTGTCTGGAAAGGACCAATTCTTGGAAGGCCAATTTCCGCTGAATCTTGGTGGTTGGACTTGGAGAAAATCTTTGACTGTTTGTACAGATTTTGCCTTTTCTTCAAATTTCTTTAAGACCTCCTGAGCAGTGGAGCCAAATAACTTTTGCTTTTCCAGTGGAGCATCCAGAAGCTTTGCTTTAACATGGTCTGGCAGAGATTGTTCCTTCAGCCAAGCATGCCTACGTATGACTGCACCTGTCATAGCTGACCTACATGAAGCTTCCAATGCATCATAACCACACTGCAAGAAATGGTTGCTAACCTGTTGGGAGTTATGTACCAGATCCTGAAGTGATTTGCGGTCTAGGGGTTCAGGTGAAGACAGTTTTTTATGCAATTCATCTAACAAATACTCTTGGTACTGTATCATATGAAATTGACAATTTAATGCCCTCATAGAAAGAGTAGCAGAAGTATACACTTTTTTTACCCCATCTCTCTAAAGCCCTGGACTCCCTTTCAGAGGGGAGTGGATTTTTAGTAGTGGCAGCTGCAACCCCTTTAGGGCCCTGGGAAATAGTTTCTGGATCAGCAGAGTGGGCCTTGTAAAGGAAAAGATGAGAGTCCGGGACCCTGTAGTACCTATCGGGTTTGACAGGAGCCGGAGGAAGTGTGTCAGGGGTTGTGCTAGACTCAGAGTACACATCATCAATGACATTCAAAACAGGAGGCATAGCCAAAGGTCTATGCTGAGGCAAATGCAAGAAAGTCCTTAATCTCTTCCTGGAATCAGAGAATTCCTGGCCCTGCCATTGGAAATGCTCTCTCATAGTGTGAAGTGTCTCCCCGAAGGACAGCTCTTCAGGAGGGGAGGCCGAGGGGATAGATTCCTCTGCATCAGCATCCCCGTAGGCCGAAAAAGCCTCCTCCTGGTAGTCTGAGAGAGTAGAGCCATCAGAGGCCTAATCTGAGGAGTGGGGATCAGAGGGCTCAACCCTGGGCCTTTTGTCTGGAGGAGGTTGAGAGCCCCTGTCCGGATGAGGCTGTGAGCCCCTAATTAAGGAGATAAGGTCCTCTGCTAGACTTAGAATCTGTGAACCTGTAGTGGGTCCCTGAGGGATAACCCTGGGAGGCAAAGCTTTTGAGTGTTTAGCAGCTTTAGCCCTTGAGAATGCCTTTATGTACATGGATGCAGGAGGCCTGGCTGCACCACGTGCTGGTGTAGTTTTGTCTAGAGGAATGGTGTCGGAAGATTCCAGGACACCAGTTTCTGATGGAAATTCAATAACCGACTCAGCAGGGGCCTCCGGGGCCGAGGTTGTCGGTTGAGCGGTTTCGGTGGACGGGAGTACCAAGGACTCTGTTTCAGCCGAGACAGAGACACTCGCGGTAGGCCTGGCCGTGGTTTCAGCCGAAAGCGCGGCCGTGTGTGTCGGTCCTTGTCCTTCCGTTTCTTTGTTAAATGTGAAGTCGGAGTCTCTGACGGCATATTGTAAGCAAAACTAGCCCCAAAAAATTCCTCTGCAAACTCCGCCCGACGTCTAAGCGTGCGTCGGTTGAAGGAAGCACAGGCTGAACAGGCCAAGACGACGTGGTCTGGGCCTAGGCAGGGGAGGCAGTAAGAGTGGAAATCCTTATGAGGTATTTGTTTCCCACAAGTAAAACAATTATTAATTTTATCTGACATCGGCTGAGGCAAGAAAGAGTCCCCAATGGGGTACTTCGCTTTTGAAGTCTTCGGTAGCTGAATTACAGGAGCTGGCCAACCGGCACTTGCGAACTGCTTCTGCTTCGGGCACCACGCGGCAAGAAAGACTGAGGAAGATGGCGTCGGCTGGTGCTTTTATACCCCAGGCGCTCCGACGTCGGGGAAAGGGCGACATCAGCCGACGCCGGACCCAGACTTTGGAATCCGGCCGACCGAAGGGCTGCCTGAGGCAGGACAACCCACATGTGATGACTGCAGATGCATCCTTGAAGGACATCTGACCATAAGGACTGAAGTAGAAAAAAAAATCTCAGATTTATTACACCCAAGGACTGACGTGACTGTTTTAACATTCATGCAAACTTTAACAATTGAATTAGTCCGTCACAATTGGAGGTACTTCTTGATCAGGCCCTCTGAGTTTATTCCCTAGTAGCAGCTAGAAGAAAGATCCCTGATCCTGTGATATTTAGCTTTCAAAACTACCAGTAGAAGATTATCCAAACAAAATTGTGGAAATAAGGGTAGGATTCCAGAAGGATACTTGTGCAAAATGACTACTCTAGTTACACCAAAAAGAAATTATCTGCTTTCAAGTCAGTTATTAGAGCTGCAGGGAAAGAGGGACTTAAATTTAAGTTGCTTTATACTGTCATACTAAAAATTTTCTTTTGTCAGATTTTTAGCACTAGAGTCATCCCTGGAAGAAGTTTTGAACTTCAGTGGACAGGTAACTGAGAAGCATACCACTGATGGATCCTGTAGCACTCCTTTGCTGATAAACTGCTTGCAGTGCAAGAAACATAGAAGGGTAGGAGTGGTGAAACCTTTCTCCCTTTTTAAAAAGCTGATGGGAGGACCATATAAAGAACATCCATAATAATTCAAAGGGTGCAACAAGGAATACTCAGATCAAGTAAACATTTTATGAGAATGAGGTCAAATCACAGGAAAGGTAGTAGCCCTTCGGTGCATTAAAAGCACATGCATGGACAACGTGAACCTGGGAGTGAGGGAGAAGAATCTTTTACCATCAGAAATGGCTAATATATAGGACTTTCCCTGGTATAAGGTGGCAGGAAGGGTATCTGGGCTTAAATGTGAAGCATTAATGTCCACATTATCTCTTCCCCTTTAATCCCCTCCTTTTTTAATTTGTTACTATACTATAAATCCTAACACAAGATAGTTAAATGGTAATAGGAAAGAATCAGAGTAAATAGTAATTCTACAGAACTGAGCTAGTAGGGTTATCACTGTTGCATCAGCAATCCTTGATGTATAGTGCGTTGTAAGCAAGTTTGGAAGGAATCAAGATTTCTTCAAACAAAACTAGGAGACAGCTAGCAGGTCCTGTAGAACAGTGGTTATCCCATCTGCTTTACATGCATAAAGTCCTGGGTTCAATTACAATCAGAGATCTTCTATACAAACAGCTATTCAGGTCCCCCCCCCAACAAACATCTTTATTAAATTTTCTCATATGACATAGGTAATCTTATATTTATATAAATGAAAGCCAAACAAAATGACACCACTTTAGCCGTAAACATTATACATTGCAGACACTATTGAAAAGTACAGTTGTGTACACTTACCATAAATGTAGGTGTTCGAGTGTATTCACTGATGCAGTCATCACACTTGGGTTATCTGTCTGCAGGTAGCACTCAGTCGGCCAGAATACCAGAGACTTAGTACTTCTGCGTCGGATGCTGCTGCTTCTTCCATGACGCCAGGTCGTCAGGGGGTATAAAAACAGGCAGCCAACGCCATTACATCAGTTTTACTTGCCCCCAAAATGAAGCAATTATATGGTGTGGAACACCCCCAGCAAAAAGCAAATGCACACAGTATAAGATAAGCCAAACCACAAAGGATAGTTGCAAGCAAAGATAATCAGGGGGATGGAGGGAGGGTAACCAGGACTGCAACAGTGAATACACTCAAACATCTACATTTATGGTAAGTGTACGCAACTGTACTATGTTCTTCGTGTTTCACTGTTGCAGTCATCACATTTGGGTTGATTCCCAAAGCTAAGGAAGGGTGGAGGTAGATTAAGAAGCATTAGGCCTGGCAATCGGGCCCTGTAAGACTGCTGTGGCAAATCCAGCTCTGGATTTAGAAAAGATAGGCAAGCGGTAATGCTTGGTGAAAGTGTGTACTGAGCTCCGGGTTGCATCTTCCAGGATCTCCCTGGTAGGGACTCCTCTGAGAAATGCAGTAGAGGTAGATGTAGCCCTAGTGGAATGTGTTCTTATCCCCTGTGGGGTAGGTTTTACATGGTGTTTGTGCAGTGTGCTATCCATTTAGATATGGTTTGCTATGAAATGGCCTTCCCCTCTGCCCCCTGCAGCAAAGCTGACTAGCAGCTGGTCAGATTTTCTGAGAAGCTTAGTCCTGTCCAAATAGAATCTAAGCTGTCCGTGCATGTCTAGAGAATGCAGTACCCTTTCCCCTTTATTTTGAGGATTAGGGAAAAAAGTAGGCAAACAAATGGACTGGTTTAAAGCCACGTTAGACACCACCTTGGGCATAAAAGATGGGTTTAGTTCTGAGGGAAACCCTGTCTGCATGAAAGATAATGAAGGGTTCCCACTGCCATAAGGGCCTGCAGTTCAGACACTCTTCTTGCTCAAGTGATGGCTAGAAGTAAAGCTGTTTTCCATGACAGGAATTTCAACTCTGCTGTAGCAGCCGGTTCAAAGGGGGAAGTGTAAATTTTTCCAATACAAAGTTAAGGTCCCAGGCTGGAGTGGGAGCTCTCCTGGGGGGGGTCTGAAATTTTTGGCCCCTCAAAGGAACTGTTTTACCAGAGGATGAGAGAAGAGGGGTGGCTCGGTATTATAATGAGCTGAGATGGCAGAGGGGTGGCTCAGTATTATGAGCTGAGATGGCAGAGGCATGAATCTTAATTAAAGAGAAGGATAGGCCCTTGTGGAGCATTTCTGTTAAGTAATCTAGTATACGAGGTAAGCTGGGCAAAGTTGTGGCCATCCCTTGAGAATGGCTCCATGAACAGTATCTTTCCCACTTTTCTGAATAGGATTTTCTAGTACTAGGCCTCCTTGCCTCAAGAATGACATCCAGCACCTGCTTACTGAGGGGGTGCTAGAGGTGAGTTCAGGGGATCAGCCAGGCTGCAAGGTTCAGGGTCTGAAGCTGAGGGTGCAGAATCTGGCCCCCTGCTGGGACAGCAGGGAAGGGGTCTGAGGCAGGTGTCATGGTTGTAGCACTGTCAGACTGCACGCAAAAGAGGATACCAGTGCTGACGTGGCCAGTCTGGTGTAATCAGGATTGTCCTTGGCTTGTCCCGTTTGATCTTTAGTAGAACCTTCGAGAGAAGAGGCAGAGGGGGAAAGGCACAGGCTGAGAGGCTTTCCCAGGAAAAGGACAGGGCATCCACCTTCCAAGCTTGACTGTGGGAAGTTCTGGTGCATTATTTGTTCAATTGATAGTTCTGAGGGGAAGCAAACAGGTCCACCTCTGGTGTAACCATCTGTTCCCCAAAAGTTTGAATATTTTGGGTTCCAGTTTCCATTCGTGTGGGTCTATGAGATTTCTGCTCAAGTCATCTGCAAGTGAATGTAGTTTGCCTAGTAGGAATTGAGCTTGTAGGTGCACTTGGTTGCTCAGGGCTGTGTTCCACAGAGCCATGACTAGTCTGCAGAGTGGGTAGGAATGTGTCCCCCCTCCCCCCCGCTTGTATATGTACCACATAACTGTGGTGTTGTCTGCCTTTACCAATAGTTGTCCTGGAAGAATAAGGCCTTTGAAGGCTGTCAGAGCATTCTGTACAGCTAACATTTCTTTTTGACGGATATGCAGGCGCATCTGCTCTGGGTTCCATTTGCCCTGATGCACTGTCCTGCCATGTGAGCCCCCCATGCATAGTCTGATGCGTTTGTTAGGGTTTGGGTGGCAGGGGGTGAAAGAGTCCCTTGTTGTGGTTGCAGGCCTCTGCCCACCAAAGGACCTCTGCCCTTAGACACGGAATGATAGGAATTATTGTTTCCAGGTCCTGAGAATGCTGACACCATAGACTTTTCAGATACCATTGAAGTTTCCTCATATGCAGTCTTGCATATGGAATTAACAGAATACAAGAGGCCATGAACCCCAGAGCTTGCAGTATTTTCCTTGCAGATAGCTGGGCTTTGGTGGCCAGTAGGTTGAAGTAAGTTGTCAAATAAACTTGTTTCTCTAAAGAATGCCATTTGGGATGTTGTGTTCAAGCTTGCTCCCAGGAATAGAATCTGTTGACAGGGTACTAGGTGTGATTTCTTTTCACTGATGGTGTACCCTAGTGAAGTTAGAAGTCTCTTTACAAATGCCAGGTGCTGTAGTAGCAAGTCCTGACTTTCCACCTGAATCAGGCAATCGCCCAAGTATGGGTAAATCTAAATGCTTCTCTGCCTGCAAAAAGTAATGGCTGGAGCTAGGCACTTTATGAATACGGTGGGTGCAGTAGATAAGCCAAAGGGAAATGCAGAGAACTGATGGTGCTTAGAGCCTGCCTTTCTTATTCCTCCATAAAAATTCATGCTTCAGCAATTTCAGCAGAGTACAACACTGATCCACCAGTGTTCTCTCATCCTCTACTAAGGCAGTTTCTAAGAGGGATAAAAAACATCAACCCTCCAAGGAAACATGGGACCTTAACTTCATGTTGGAAAAATTAACCCTTCCTCCCTTTGAACCAGCAGCATCTTCAGAACTACAATTCCTGTCTTGGAAGACTGCCTTCCTTCTGGCCATAACCTCAGCAAGAAGAGTATCTGAGTTACAGGCTCTCATGGCAGTACAGCCATTTCTCATTTTTCATCAGGACAGTCTCTCTGAGAACCAATCCTTCATTCCTGCCAAAGGTGGTATCCAGGGTTTCACTGAACCAAGCTATTCACCTGCCTACCTTCTTTCCAAACCCACAAAATAAAGGAGGGAAACTTCTGCATACTTTGGACATCCACAGACAGTTGCGCTACTACTTGGACAGAACTAAGACTTACAGAAAAACTGACCAACTCTTTGTAGCATATGTTGCTGGTATAAAAGGAAAAGCAATTTCCAAACAGACAATTTCAAAATGGATAGGAAATTGCATTCGGTTCTGTTACTCTCTTCATGGAAAAGCTGTGCCAGCTAACATAAGGCCTCATTCCACCAGATCAACAGCCACCTCCACAGCCTTCTTAAGAGGGGTGGCTACAAAGGACATTTTAGAAGCTGCTACATGGAGCTCCGTGCATACATTTTCCAAGCATTACAACTTGCCCTTATATTCCAGATCCAGAGCAGGCTTTGCTACTGCAGTCCTGCAGGTCATGTTAGCTACACTATCCTTTTCTTAGGTCCTACCTCCCCCAGCTTGGCTATGGTATTAGCTTTTTGAAGTCTTCGGTAGCTGAATTACAAGAGCTGGCCGACCGGCACTTGCGAACTGCTTCTGTTTCGGGCACCACGCGGCAAGAAAGATGGAGGAAGATGGCATCGGCGGATGCTTTTATACCCCAGGCGCTCTGACGTCGGGGAAAATGCGACATCAGCCGACGCCGGACCCAGACTTTGGAATCCGGCCGACCGAAGGGCTGCCCGAGGCAGGACAACCCATATGTGATGACTGTAGATGCATCCTTGAAGGACATCAAAGGCATTTCCTGCAAGATTCCCTTATGGGAATGTGCAGGTAAGCTTCTTTTAAGTCTAGGGTTGCCAGCCAGGCATCCTTGGCTAGCAGAGGAACCAGCTGTTGGAGAGTTAGCATTTTGAATTTTGGAACCACCAGAAAGGTGTTGAGAATAGATAAATCCAGGATAGGACGCCAGCGGTTTTCTTTTCTGGGAACCAGGAACAGTCTTAAATAAAAGCCTTGTCCCCTTTGTTCTGCTGGGACAGATTGAATAGCCTTGATGCTGAGGAGAGAAAGTACTTGCTTTTGGGCCTCCGCCCACTGGTTTGGGGGGAGGTCTGGCCATCCACTTAGGGTTGGGAGTGAGTGGAAGTGGGATCTGTATCCTAGTGAAACAATGTTGAAAACCCATTTGTCTTGGGTAATGTATTCCCAGTTTTTTTGCATGCAGGGCGAGTTTTCCTCCTAAAGGTGCAAATACTTGAGCAAAGCTTGGTAAGTCATTATGCAAGTTTACCATGGGGGGGTGGCTTACTACTCCCAGTTTTGGACGTGGGAGCACCCCACTGCTTAGATCTGACCATAACCTGAGACTGAAGTCTTGGGGGTCTGCTGCCTCTGGGTTTGGACTGAAAAGACCTAGAAGGGATTGAAAAGGACCAGTTCTTTGAAGGCCAATGCCTACTGAATCTAGGTGGCTGTACTTAAGAAATCTTTAACAGTTTGCATAGATTTAGTTTTCTCCTCCATCCTTTTGAGAATTCCTTCTGCTTTATTGCCAAATAGGCGCTCTTGGTTTAAAGGTGCATCCAGTAATTTTGCTTTGACATGATCTGGTAACTTTTGTTCCTTAAGCCAAGCATGCCTTCTAAGAACAGACCCAGTGACAGCAGCCCTACAAGATGCTTCTAAAGCATCAAAACCACACTGCAAAGTATGGTTATCAACTTGGTCAGCACAGTCAGGAATAACATCATTGTCTGTTTAATTTCTCCCCATAATATGCTGCTACTTTAACATATGAAACTGGCAATTTAAAGCCCTAATGGCCAGAGTAGCAGAGGTGTACACCTTCTTACTCCATCTGTCTAAAGTCCTAGAATTCCTGTCAGAAGGGGTAGGATTGTTGGCAGTAGCCTTAATGCCTTTTGGTCTTTGGGAAATGGTCTCTGGATCCGCAGTAGGATTCTTGAAATGGAATTTGTGAGTCAGGTACTCTATAGTACCTGTCAGGTTTCCTGGGAGCTGGAGGCAAAGTACCCGGGGGGGGGGGGGGGTAAGACTGGATTCCAAGAAATCATCATCTACAATCTCCAGAACAGGGGGGATAGCTAGAAGCCTGTGCTGAGGCAGGTTTAAAAATTCCTTGAGTCTCTTTTTGGACAGAGTAATCCTGGCTTTCCCAGCAGAAATGCTCCATAAGGGTATGCAGGGTTTCACCAAAAGAAAAAAACTTCTGGAAGGGGAAGCAGAGGGAATGGAATTCTCTGAATCAGAATCCTCATAGGTAGATCAGGGTATGTCCTGGTAGGCAGAAGGAACAGAGATATCAGATTCCAGATCAGAAGGAAAATCAGTTCTAGGTCTCTGAGGGGGAAGGCTGGCTTCTCCTAATTAAGGTAATAAGGTCTTCAGCCATTCTAATCATTTGTTTTTGAGGCCTGTGGGGTTGAGAAAGTGCTTTGGTCGGTTTCCTAGGGGTATTGCAAACTTTAGGCCTGAAAAACTCAGTATTTTTGGCTTAAAACGAAGTTGTCTGTTTAATATGAAAATCAGTAGGCCTGAATACACCCTCAGAAGCTGGTGCCTGCACAGCGGATTCGGATCCATCTGCAGGTTCCATAGTCAAAAAAGCATCTTGCGGCATACTGGACTCCGAATGGGTCTCTGTGTAGAAGAGGGCATCAGGGGCTGCAAAAGCACCTCACTGAGTACCGGCGGACTGGAGACTAGCTTAACAGTAGTGTCGTCAGCAGTTTGGACCTATGCGGTCTGTGTCTGTCCTTATCCTTATGTTTTTTCAGAAGATCGGTAGTCAGATGGCTTACAGAAGCCATTTCGGAGTACGGAGATACAGAGAGAAAATATTTAGCTACAAAAATTGCCTGATGACAGATAGCTTGGGCGTTGAACTAGGCACAAAACTGACAGTGAGGGACATCGTGGTCTGGGCCTAAACAGGTGACTGAGTAAGAATGAAAATCTCTATGAGGTATTTGCTTTCCACAAGCAAGACAATTTTTTCTGACATCGGTTAGAGCAAGAAAAAAAGGATCCCCAATGGGGTACTTATCTTTTAGAAGACTTCAGAATTATTCAACTAGAAAATGAAAAATTCAGGTAGCAGCCGACCGGCACTTGCAAACTGATTCTGTTTCAGGCTCCTCCTCGGCAAGAAAGACTGATGTAATGGCATCAGCTACCTGTTTTTATACCCCTGATGTCATGGAAAAAGCGACAGCATCCGACACAGAAATACTAAGTCTCTGGTATTCTGACAGACTGAGGGCTACCTGCAGGCAGATAACCCAAGTGTGATGATTGCAACAGTGAAACACTAAGAACATCTGTGGTTGCAAACATTATACATAACTTGTAATCTATCCAGTCATTGTCAGTTATGGATTATATAGCTCATTCAAATCCTGCCTCAAACCTTGTTCCGAGCTTTTCAGCTGTTTTGATGCTTGTGTTTTGGGTTTTTTTTTTTTCACTGTGCGGATTTCTTTCTCCACACTTACAGTTGATTACTTTGTTGCGCAATGGGGGTGTGGGTGAAGCAGAGGGAAATCATGGTCACTGACCTGCTGCAGCAGTGAGCAAGCCACTCTTAACATGTCAAATGTCTTCCACGAATGTTAATCAAGCCAAGCCTACCAATGGGATTGACCTTTTTAAGACCAATCAAACTGAGTAATTTTGTTAAGTAGAAAAGTTGTATAGGAACTGCATCAATTAGTAAGGCAGCCTGCTTTTAAACGCTGCTTACAGAGATTATTTTGTTATGAGAAATAAGACAAATTAGAGTGGAAGTTCTTACAAATCTGCAAAACAAAGGCATATACTATTTCAAGTAAACATATTGTAACTGAGCTGGCCAGGGAAGTTAATGAGTTGTTCACAAGAGGAAGTTCCTTAGGAGTGCAGGGAAAATCTATTCGCTTTAGGAGGAGTTCTTTGTAGTAGTTTAAGGTTTGCAAACCTAGACTGCATTGAATCTCATGTACTGGAGGTGGGCAACAGTGACCTAAACTGTACCAAAGCAGTATATTTTGAATGGTTAAAAAATTGATTATTGTGTTCCGAATGGTTATCCAAGCCTAGGCTGTATTAGTATTTGGGGATGTGCTTCTACACAGCTGGAGACAATTAGGTTTGCGGCAAAAATATCTTTTTTAGGGAAGTTTGTAATAGAAACATTCTATTTTAATAAGATTGGTGATATTAATATTCTATTCATTTTTGCGAAGTACTTAAGAAAAGGGATTGGTACTGCAATATCTACCTTAAGAAAAAGTCCATCACTAATGACTCAATGTAAATGGGTTGGGGAATCAAACAAAAACAGAAAGGTTCCTTATTTATAGTTATAGAAAGGATTCCAAGAGGGGTACCCATGCAGGGATATGTGAGCAAAAGAGTAGCAGCAATATCAGTGGCAAAAGAGATCCTTATTTTGTTAAGGATCCATTAGTTGACAAGGATGGCAAATTTGTAATAGGAAAATTATAACATACATCCCCCCACCTAAAACAGACAGGAAACGTCTGGTAGAAGTAGTAAGCCAACAGCAAGCTGTAATAATTATGGAGGTGGGGAGTCAATGGAATGTTACCTGTAGGCAAAGATATGCTTTAACTCATCCCAGAAACATATCGGTGTACAGAGCAGTTTATGAAGAAGTACTTAAAAATCCTGCGTGTTGAAGCTGTGACCAAGGAAGCAGGGGTGGGTGCTCAACATACATTTTAACCATATCCCAGACCTAGAGAAGTTTGGAGAGAAATTACATGACAACCAAGTATACACATGAGGCGAAGAAAGTGGAAACTCGTGCACCTGTGCAACTGTATATTACAAAAGCCATTACAGATTCCCAGCATTATTTCAGGATGCGGGTGACAGGTTTAAAGGTACTTGCTAGTGTACTGACCTGCGAGGCTCTTTATCCACAAAGAACATGGGTGCTAAACTTGGGCTGAAGTTTCCTATCCAGTATTTCAAATTCTGTTTGAATAGAGTAAATGTACTTTGCTTTATGGATTGCATGACTATTCCATAGAATAGGTACTCTGTGATACATAATTATCCTGCCAACATGTCCAATTTATGTTACAAAAGAGAGATCCCTTGAGTGAGTCTTCACACTACCACTGGACCAACCTGTGAATGGTTAATAGGTCTAACAGAATAGTCTGTTTAGGTTCTATATGTGAGGCAGAAGTTGCCTCTTAGTAGCTTGTATGATACCAAGAAAAGGGACAAAGCTTTGAGATGGTCTGCATAGTTTTTATGATTTAGACTGCTGATTTTTTTTTTTTTGGAGAGAGAGAGGCTGGGAGGAGTGTGGGTGCTCCAGTTACAAGTTTTTGGACAGGTGTGTAATGAAAGGTGTATTATATTCCATGATCGGCCTAGGGACAGCTGACTATAGTGGAATGATTACATCTCCGGATTTTGGCGCTATACCTTTAGATACAAGTTGTGTCATGAAAAGGCACTTCTTTACAATAGTGGATACGTGGTGATATCACACATTTCAAAAACCATGACTAGGGGATCAACCTTTAGGGGATGAATTCTCATTGTGATCACTACAAAGGAAGTCACGCCTGTCAAAGGACATCATTAAGCATCTCTTGAAAATTTAGTTTTAGTCCTTGGGCTGGGCACTACCTATTTGCTTGGAAAAGGTTTTCTTGGAGGATCTTGAGGTACTCAGGGAAAGTTTATGATGGCACCAAGTTTACAGTCATCTGCAAACTTTGTCAGCCATAAGCCCTTAACATTTGCTTTCACCTCTGAGAAGTAAATGCCAAAGAAGAGTGTCCCAAAGGACTGAAACCTGTGGTATACTGTTAGTGATAAGTCTTCTGGAGGAGGCACAGCTGCCCATCTTAATTTACTGGGTTCTGTTTGTAAGCCAGTTTACTATCCAATGAGTTACAACTGGATTTATATTTAACTGGGTAAGTATATCTATGGAACCAGAGTGGGGCAGTGCTGAATGCCTTTGCGAAGTCTGGATATGTGGTATATACCGATATGCCCTTACCCATTGCTTCAGTAACCTACTCAAAGTCGCTCACTAGGTTAAGTAGGCAGGGCAGGATGTGCCCTTAAACCCAAACTGACTTGGCTCGAGAGGTTGCCTATGTCCTTGTTTATTAATTCCATAACCTTACAGACTAGACTGGTCAGGTTTAGAACTCTAATTACCATAGTCTATTAACACTCCACACCTTTGTGATGCTGTCCTCTTCATCTGGCACAAAGCCTTTGGAACAGCCTCTGCAGGGAGTCCAGCAAGCTCTGTTTCAGAGTGACCAGTAGGCTGCCCAGTATGTTACCTGGCCCCACGGAAGTAGCAAGGACTTTTTCTTGAGATTTCCGGGGGGGGGGGGGGTTGGGTAATGTGATCTAGGAATATTAGAGGGGAGAAAGAGGGTGATGTTTGAGCTAAATTTGAACACTAGTAGATTGGCAAAGCCCACTGGGTCTGACTATGTGACAGCATTTACTATGAAGTCTGAGCAGTGCTGGGCATAATTTCTGAAGTTTCTAGTATAATTAAAGACTAATTAACTCTGGTCTGGGTGGTTTTTACCTCATATCTGGCTTTGGCTGATTTGATCAGGGTCCAGAATCAGTAGTTAGGGATTTGGGTGTGTGTGTAGGATACATGGTTTTCAACAAGTGTCTAAAGTAGTAAGAACATCATTCTTTGCTGCTCAACTTATAAGCAAGGACTTGGCATCCAAGTCCAAGGAACTCATCGTTCCACTGTATTTGGCCCAAGCAAGCACAGTGAGTACAATGGCCCTTCAGTACATATCTGACAAGGCACATGCAATAACTGGTACATCCACAAAGGGTCCTCACAAACAAATACAGGGTGCAAACAGCATGTCCTACACAGATCGTCTCAAAACACTCACTCTATACTCTGTTCCTACAGATGAGAGGCGATCTATACCTGGTATAAACAAGACATCTTTGGATCCTACTATGATGGACCTTTTGCATATCCACAAGGTGAATAGCATTATCTGCATATCCACAAAGTGAAATGCATTAGAATTACTTGATCTAGAGATTTAAACTTCACTTCAGACAAAAAGGACATGTTGGAGTGACATGTGCGTGTCTCAAAGAATTCCCTTTCTCTGGAACAGGCTTCCCACCCATGAGACAGTGATCTTCCTTAAATGTATTCAAGAGAAACCTGAACCAGTATATGGAAAATCAGAAATACACCCAGAGTCTAACACCTATGGTCTCAAATGAACAAAGTCAACCTGCAAATCTTGCCCTAACTTACATATACCCCTTAAAATAACTTGTATGACGCAAACTTTCAAAATACATTTGAGATACTTGGCTAGGCCTATAATAGTCCCAGTGGTTGTTTGCTTACTATAGCCCTATGAAGCTATTACATATGGGGTTTTGTCAATAGTAAGTTGGGCAGTGAGAAGCTCCAGGTCATTATACTGCCAAATGAGTCTGGACATTTTTTTTTTTTTTTTTGCTAAGAATATGAAGACAGTACCTTCCTTTAGTGCTTTCATCTAAAGCAGTGAAGGCCTGAATATGCAGTAAGCATTCAGACCCTACACTGATGGAGTGCTCTCACTGGTCCTAAACTAGGTATTTGCGACAATGCCTTTATCAAGGTTTTCCAGTGTGTGCTTGTTGAGAATGGACCATCAAAGCTCATACTGTTGAGCAGCAATACCTTTATTTTATCCAGATTCTGTTTTGTTATGATGGAATACAGATGTTACCTAAAAAAAAAAAAAAAGGCAGTATGGGAGTGGACAATGATTCAATCAATATATTGAAGTCTTGCAGACAAGTGCAGGCTATCCCTGGCAAAGTAGTAAGGACCATCTACCATCTCTTCCCAGTCAGATATTTATATTGCACCTCCTTTGAAAAACATCAGTAGCTAAGTTATTTTAAATCATTCACTCCAGAGCAGCTCAGAAAAAGCTGCCTGCTTAATTCCACTATAGGAACAACAGTGCAGCTTGAGATAATTTTCAGAAAATCAATTTCTAACACCATACAAAAAACAAATGTTCATAACTAACTATAAGAGCTAGACTAAAAATGTAAATGTGAAAGTTGTTCAGCAAACCCTGACCTTTCCAACAGTGTAAATGTTGATGGTACATATCAAAGTCATTAAATATTTGGTAAGGAAGGCTGATATTGTGCAGATTTTTTTACCTTTTTCGAAAAGCAAAGCACAATATCTTCGTCAATGTACCATGTAGCCCCATACAATTTCTATGCAATTTGTTTGTATGAATGTCAGCTTTAAAATTATACCTTAACCATTACTGTGATGCTCCTTGATGGAGATATTCATAGAAATAGGATTAATATAGTACTCATAGTTGATAAATAATGCATATCTCATCACCTGTAGCAGACAGAGGGTACATATAAGTGTAAAAGATGTGTGTGTCAATTTCAGCTTTAAACTGATGTATCATTTGTGTTATTACCATGCTCCCCTTGCAAAGATATGGGCATAATACTGAGAAGTATTGTAAATATATAATTTTCATAATCCTACAAGACTAAAACTAATATCTGTATATGTGTACACTGCACAGACAGTTCTTTTAACATGTAAGGAGTAACACTCTTCAAAATGAGGTATTACTTAGCACATTCATATGCTCCCTTGCAAAGTTATTTACCAAAATATGAAAAAAATCAATTTCCATAACCAGAGTCCTAAAAACTATCTATACAGCATTCATACCCAGTTGTTCTACCATGTAGACACACATGATTGTAAATATATGCATGCTTGTTGTAGCAAACATACTGCTGAATGGGTACATGTAAACAGAAAAAGCAAGATAAGGGCCGCTACTCAGTAATGAACCCAGAACAGGCATGGGACTTAAGTGGCAGGCAAGGCCATCTGATCAGTCTCATAGCTGTGCTGGCTACCCACTCAGACAGCCGATACCACTATTCTCACAACTTCCTTCAGTGTCAGCAGGCTGCCTTACCTATGCCATTTCTCTTTACATGTCCATTAAGCAATGGACCTAAGGGATCAAGTTCTGTATTACTAAGCCCCTCCTATCATCTAAACTGTACACATGCCTGATAAAGGCAGAAAGAAAAAAGTATTGCAGGATGGTTACGGACATATTAGATTGTACGTGTTAGCACTCTCCTGAAACAGTTGCTCTTTCTCAGCATCTTCACCAGTTCCTTACCACATTTATTTGCCAAACTCAGAAAAATATATTGTGCACAATACATTTCATATTAGAGTTTTGCTTACCACACTAGTCCTACTCAGTCATGGGCGTTTTCCATTCTTCTCACAAGCTGCATGTTACCAATCCTGCATAGCTCTCCTCACACCATTATGGAGGTCAGTCAGCAACACAATGCCCTCCTCAATTAGGTGAACGCCATCCCTTCTGAACAGGTGAACATCTTCTGCAGTGATGCTGTCATGACAGACTGTAGATCCACCAATCCTGTGCATCAAGCCATGCATAAACCCATTCTGTAAACATCTGGCCTTGTGCGCTGCCCATTGACTGTTTGCTGTTTTCCACATCTGTCGAGGAATTATGTTAGACCACACAATGACAACGTGGCCACCACGAATACCAATTATCCAGTGAAGTGTTATATAAGAAATAGTGCTACAGTAGAATCAAAATTTTATTTTATCAGGGCCAGATTTTGCCTTCTCAACCTGGTAGACTTCTTTGAGAAGGTTTCTAAGACAATGGATGAGGACACAATGATGCTTATTGCCTACCTTGACCTAGCTAAGGCATTTAATACAATACCTTTTTCAAATAAACTTATGGATATATAGGCAAACAACTATGTTATGCACTGGATAGCTAGCTGACTCTCAGATAGGGCCCAAGAAGTTAAAATAGGGACGACTATCTCCACAAAGTGTCCAGTCAGCAGCAGAGTCCCTCAGGAAGCTAAAGCTACTGTTAAGGGCAAATTAGATTTGATATATGCACATGTTTAGATGGAGCATATTGGGCAAATACACTTTAGGTTGTCACAGCCTTTATAAATGTATATTTATAACAGGATATTACTGCAGCTGCTTTGCCTGATGGGGCATGTTGTCTTGCCCGGAGAGACAGGGTCACGTCAACATGCTTAACATTTCATGCCCTCCATGACACTAATAGTGGGTTGTTACCGTGTGGACAGAGACACCATGAAAGAAATTGTAGAAATGTGTTGGATTCATCAACTAACCCAAGGGAGTCACGAAGTACCTATTCCAGTGAATACCAAGGTATGTGTGGCTCTTTCTACATTAGCTACAAGGACCTTTCTTTTACCTGCTTGGGACACAGTGGGTCTCTGTCTCTCAGATACCTGCTTCCTGAATACTCCATCAGTTCTTCAGCACCATGCTTCAACATATGGCATGGAGAAGAATATGTGGTTCCCATCAAAATGAGGTTCTTTGTAAGTATTAATACAGTCTTCAAGATAAGGTATTACTTAGCACATTGACATGCTTCCTTGTAAAGTTATTTATCAAAATATGAAATAAATGTTGTAATTTCCATAACCCAAGTCCTACACAAACTGTGATATCTGTACATGTGTACAGCATACACAAACAGTTATTTTATCATGTTGTAATACGGTCTTCAAAATGAGGTCTTACTTAGCATGTTGAAATGTTCCCTACCTGAACAGATGCCTTCATTGAGGGGTGTGTTGCCTTACACGAACTGACAGCTGAAAAAAACAACAGTATAGAACTTACAGATGAAATACAACAGTATAGAACAACATAATGTTACTTATCTGCACAGACGTAGTTGGAAAACACAGCAATATTTGTAGTAATTCACAAAAATATGAACCATATAACCACAATGGATACCTTTCACTGGTATCTTACAAAAAAACAATTAAGAAAAAAGAAAAAAGAATTTTGAGGGAACACTTCTGCATGACAACATATACAGAAACCAAAACCTAGCAAGTGCATTCATCAATGTGATGATGACTTTTCCTAAAGTGAATAATAGTGGCAGCTGCATGAGGATTTTACCTGACAAGTGATAATGACTGTTATTCTAGAACAGCACAGACTGTAAATTAATAATGTGATAATGACTTGCATTTCATTACTGCAATGTTCTGCATGCTCAAACAAAGGTGATAATTGCTGCACCCTGTTGAGCAGCCTTTTACTACACTCCTGATGCAGTTGTAAGGGAAGACTGACTCATTAGCATCTTGCAGTATAGAAGTAGAATAACATTTATATTACTGCGCCATTCCTCTCACCTAAATCCTAGATAATCCAAAATTATTGTCCAAAATATATGATTGCTCCATGACTGAATTAGTTTAAAAATAATAACATTTACTTCTCAGACCCTCCCCCCACTGGTTAAAATAAGGCACACAAATATCTAAACTGCTTGATCGATATAAGAATTAGTGCAATAGTAATAACATTATCTCACTGTACCATTCCTTGGAGTAGAATCAAATACATAAATGACAAATGAAGAAATGTTGTTCAAAATATCTAGTTGATCAGTGTTGTAAATTAGTGTAAAATCAGTAATACCATATGTCTCACTAAGCCCTGTCACCCAAACTGTCCACATGAATCAGACATACAAAGTCAGAAATATTTAAACTATCTGGTAGATCAGTGCCTTCCTGTTACTCAAACTGTCACAATTGATAAAGCCAGAAATATTGTGAAAAGTATATGGTTGATTCATCCGAGAATGTACAAGTAATATGGATGCCACACTTTTGCCTGTAAGTTGACACACAAAAGGATTATCTCACCACGGTCGACACACGGCAGTCAAAGTTCTGGCTGCCATCATCAGTTGTGCTAACATTCCTCATTGTCTTCAGAAGACTGTTCCCCCCACCACCACAACTCCTAGTTCTACTTTGTCCTCTCCCAGAGAGGCAGACTCTGGACCCAAGTGAAGTGGCTTTGCTGCATTGTCTCCTCCATAAACGGGATATTCAGTGTCTTCTCTACCATCATGTCATCCACTACCGAGCTGCAACAATAATGTTACAAAAAATGTGGGTGGAAGTAACAAAATAAGTTAGCCAAAGAACATACTGGGAACAAATCAACAAGAAGAAAAGGTAATAGAGTGGGAGGAGGCCAAGATAGTAAACTACTTACAGGTTACAAATTGTCTTCCAAATTAGGGAATAAAACAGAGTATTGACAAAGACACCATCATTGAGGAAAAACTGAAAGACCAGAGAATTTCTAGTAAAGCAAAAAGTTGTCAAACAAGACAAGGGAATATACAATTTTCATGACTACTATAACTAATCAATGCAAAAACACACACACACAAGTAGCATGAAAGGAATGGTTAACAGACACACACACACACACATACAAAGCAGTCAAATGAACGCTGAATAACACTACAAGCAAAGCATAACAGTTCTGTTCCTTCGACCATAAAGGAAGGGACTTTTTTTTAAGAATTGTGTGTGAAATGGAAAAAACAGGACCGACCCCCCTCCACTATGCCAGTGGTTCAGAATATTAAAAGAAACAATCGAAACCTAGACGGAGGTAAACAGGTTCAGACGTTTAAAGCCGATGCCGAGTTAGCCTTACCCACTGACCAGATAATTGTCAACTGCTGCTACTACTACTACTGCAGAAAGTCTGTCTTCTTGCCTTTAAAGAAATTTTTTTTCAAACCCTTACTCGGCCTTCACACTCAAACACCGGCTGCAGCTCTTTCCTGATTCAATAAGTACTTACCAGACTCTGATTGGCTGCCAACACTTGTTTCACGGAAGGCTTGGTGTAATTGGAAGAGAAAA
>NC_056727.1:992481178-992553678 GCF_019279795.1 Protopterus annectens
TTTTTACATTTTTAAACAAAAAAGAAAAAGTTTTGTTCAAAAAAATTTTTTTTGATTTAAAAAATTGCAAAAAAAAAAAAGATTTAATACAACTGAAAAAGAAAAAACCTGTGGAATATCAAGGACCACAATTCTGATAAAGCATTTATTTGAGCATCAACCAATAAGACCACTTGTCATGGAGAGTGGTGTGATTGTGTTGGTTCAGATGACTCATTGGATGCAACATCTTGCAACTACAATGTGTACAGCAACACCCCAATCTCCGAGATGCAAGTTTCTGTGGTTGAGCGAAAAGCTCCAAGTAGTATATATTATCCACAGCAGCAGCGTTAACAGGATTTCCATTTTGAAGGCGAATTAAAAAGGGACAGAAAAGAAAAATAATTTCCAAGGAAATGGGTACCAGTCTACACCTAAAAAAAAAACAGAAGTACAAGTAAGACTAAGATTAGAGTCTGATACCACTGATATATTTTTTAACCTGGCACGGTTTGGACAAGGGAGAGAGTTCTGCTACAGTTTTGAATTTATTTCTGGCACTGTTTTAAATTAACATTTCCTTTCACTTTTGTCCCTTGGTTTGAAGTTTATTCCTACTGTATTATCTAGGCAGTATAAAGTTTATATTGAATTGTTTAACTTGCATAGAAAGCTGCATTTATTACATTTTGGCATCATCTTGTTTCCTTCCTACGTAATAATGACTCTAAATTAACTGAGGATGTACAGACTGATGAATATTTTTCTTTTGATGCATCTAGTTACGTCTGTGCACTTCCTGATGCAAGTTGTGGAAATATTAAAAGCTTTTTTTAGACCCCCCCCCTTTTAATAATGAAATCTTAAAGTTTTGCTTTGTTAACCTAACATTCAAGCAGATAAAACATTAAGCAATTTTAGCAAGAAAGATGTGGTTTATAATATTAAAGATGATTGGAAATTGTTAAAATAGAGAAAAACAGGATCTGGTAAAAGGAAAAATATAGTCATGAACAGACAATAATTTTGATATGTTTATGTTGCATCTAAGTGATAGAAATACTTATCAAGTGTACTGTAAGGAGTTATGAATATTGTGTTACACGTTTTAAATAACTCCTGCATAAAGGAATACTTTTAGGGTATTTACTGATTTCAGATTTTGATAGACTTGTTCTTTCATTTAATAGAATGTCCATATTTTACCGTTTACCTAAAGTGCATAAAAATGTGCATCATCCCATGAGCAGACCTATAGTATCTTTATGTGGAAAACGTTTGGAAAATGTTGGTAGAGTAGTTGTTTGCTTACATATGTTTTTAAGTTACCTTTTTACATAACTTTCTTGCATGTTATGTAAAATATTAAAATCTTAATACTTGCATGGGTGACACTTCAGGACCACAGGATAATCTGCTCAGAATTAATCAGGATTACTGCTGATAAACTATAGTCAACTGTTGACTTTACTATGCATGGGTAGACGTGTCATGGAAGCAAGGAACAGCACAGTGGTGCAGCTGTAGCGCTGTCGCCTCACAGCAAGAGGTTCTCTGGTTTGATTCTCGGCAGGAGTGCCTTCTGTGTGGAGCCTGCATGACCTCCCTGCGTTTATGTATTTTCTCTAGGTGCACCAGTTTCCTCCCATGTTTGAAAGACTTGCATATGAAGCAATTCTCCCTGGGCCTCCAATGGAAATTGGCTTCATTCCAAGTTGGACTTTCCCAGTAAATAGCTAAGTGATTATTTACTGTCCCCTGCACAAGGACATCCAGTGGCCTTTGCCAGCAAAGCTGCTTCTATTTGTGTTAACTAATTTAGCTTTAATCTACAGTCTCTTATTAATACAGCAACTTTTTTTTTGTAAAATGCATTGTCTTCCTAATGTCATTAAAGCATTAGTCATGTGGAGATATTCTGGTAAAACTGAAAATTAAGTTAGGTAATGGCTGATATAGCTGTGAAAATGGATTCTTAACATCATATCATACTGAACTTCATCCCAGCATGAATGACTGAGTTCTCCATACTGCTTTATCCTCACAGGCTTCTGAACTGATCACAAATAACTATGTTTACAACTAAATATATTGCTTAATGTGTTTTCCAACACTGATCCAAGCTACAGGATGTGTGTTTGTGTTGAAATATGTTACTAGTGTTTTTTCACTCAGAGTCACATATTTAAACCAAATTGTTTTGTACTGTAATTTCTAGTGTCTATGTCATCCTTAATTTTAACTTCATCCAAAAAGTCTGTAATTAAAGCTGACATGTTAATGAGAGACTGACACCGAACTAAGTCCACAATTACCTAGATTGAAAACTGTACCCCTCTCCTGACAAATTCGACAGTACAATTTTAAAATGTCATTACAAAACAATAAGATAAATACAGCTGCATTACTGATGTATGAAGAATTGAGAATGTGAAATATTTTGAGACTGTCTAGCCAGCAAAGCATATTCAAAAAAAAATATAAGCTGGAAATTATACAGGACCTCATTCAAGTTACAAAGTAACTAAGCATACTGCAAAAAAGTGGACAGCCTTGTACAGATTCTAAATTTGTAAAAATATGGAAAGTTAACTGCGACTTCAGATATCTGACCTGAGAAGACTGTTATTTTTACAGGTTTGTGTTTAACCATCAACAAAAATAAGGAAGAGACATGATTTAGTGAAAAATTTACTTAAGCCATGACAGGACCCAACGAAATGTTTATTCACTATTCAATCCACTCAGGTGAAAGTAATATTTCAGATACAATCCACCTTTTCATATTTATCTGCAGTAATGACAAAAACTTTTTCAATATAAGAAGTACACTCGTATAGAGGACTTGCCATAATTGCAAATGTTCATGTAGCAAAACCAACACAGTAGGTCAGCAACAGTAACAGAAAGTCAGCCCAAATAAATTTGTATAGAAATGATAATTTATTCTATAACAGACCGGTTTCGGCAACAATATGCCTTCTTCAGTGTTTGAAAAACAGACTTAAACAATATGATTATAAATGCAAATAAATACCTTGAGCTTACCAATGAGCACACTGGTAAGCAAATGCTCATGAATAATACATAGGAAGCCAAAATGCAGAACTTCAAATGGGACCAAACTACTAAATGTTATAATAATGAAATGAATAACAACAAATAATTAATAGAAGCAACAATCATTGATTATAATACTTAAAAAATAAAGCATCCTGTATATATAATATATAATATAATGGATGTGTATACAAATAGTGCACCATATGTGCGAAAATGTTGCATCAATATACATTTAATTATGAAAAATAAACAGTATTCCTATTAAACAAATGTAAAAATGTGTGTAAATAATAATGTCCTATGTATATGTACACATGTATTTATAATATAAAAAATATCATTTGAAAATAGGGAAATAATACCATACCTCATGGTATTTTTAGTTCATCATAAAAATGTGGTTAGAGATGATCATTGAGTCCAGGTGAAAAAAGTCCACCTACCTTGATTATCCAGTATTGCTCCTTGTGATTTAATATGCCATGCCACCCTTGTGTATTGCTGAGATCACCAACTATTCTATCAATCATCATGAACATAAACTGTGCTTGTTGATGTTTGGACATGTCTATAGAGGGCATTTGTTTCTTTTTTATTTTTTGATATCACTTCGATGTTCATTGATACGTGTTCAGTGTCCTAGATGTCTGCCCCACAATGACAAGAAGCCAGATACACAACCCAGTCACTGCTGCAATTCCCAAAAATTTTACACTCAAACTTTACTAGTGTTACGGCTGGAAAAGTGCTTAGATTTGGTAATCTGTTTACAGGACCCACAATGGCCACATGGATAGGTACCCAATAACTCATGTCCTGATATGGTTAGTTGTTTGTAAATGGCTCCACTACTTCCGATATGTTTATAGTGTGAGAATAGGGAACCCAATGTTTTCCCTTTTCTATATGAAAACTGGCATTGTTCTCCCAAAATACATCTAAGTTGTTCATTGGCCAAAAGAATGTTCCAATGTTTATTAATCGTATCCCTAATCGCAAAGTAATTCCTGCCGTATGTGGTAATGAATCTCAAGGTAGACTTTCCTGTGTCTTCAGACGGAATCTTATATTCCAACAATGTTTCCTTATTCATCTGTGATGAACGTGTCCATGCATTGTTAATGTCTTCAAGTCTGTATCCTCTATTCACAAAACTACGACAAAGATCAAGACTGGCATCCTCATAGTCCGTTTGGTTCGAACTAAGGCATTTCATCCGCATAAATTGTGACACTGGGATATTCCTGATGGTATGGCGTGGGTGCATGCTTGAAGCATGTAATAAGGTGTTATATTGGGGGTATTTGCGAAACACACACGTGGTCAAAGTATGGTCTGAATTTCTGGAAATGGTCACATCCAGAAAATTGATGGTTTGCAAATCAAAAGTGATTCAATACCCCAAATGTTATCATTTAGATATTCAACAAATTCTCGTAGATATCCAGCATCTGCACGCCATACCATCCAGCAATCATCTAGGTACCTACGCCAAATATCCATTTCAACCAAATATATGTTGTGGGAATCATCATATATCATACATTCCTCGAAAAATGCCATGAATAAATCGGAGTAGATAGGAGCGAAGGAGGCCCCCATAGCTGTACCTTGGAGCTGCCAGTAACATTGACCTTGGAAGTAGAAGACATTTTTGTTAAGTACATGTTCCGTCATACAGATAAGTAATGTGTTGAATCCCGGTGTATATAGTCCAGCTTTGTCTAACCAAAATTTGAGAGCTTGTAGGCCAGCCCAATGTGGTATGCTTGTATATAATGCTTTCACATCTAATGAGCATATCAACCACCCAGGCTCCAATTGTGTGTCCTCAATGATTTTGAGAAATTGCGTCATGTCCTGTAACCTTGCCCGGATCAAACCCAAAACCGGTTTAAGATAATGTGTCAGGAAGGCAGACAAGGGTTCTGTTAGGGATCCAATACCCGAAACTATTGGTTTGCCCGGAGGGTTAGTTAATGATTTATGTATTTTGGGTAAGAAATATAAAATTTGCTTACGAGGATCCTTAACTGAAAGTTGAGACACACAACCCTTGGAAATAATACCTTCCTCACATGCTAGGGTTAAAAAAGAATCAATTTCTTTTTTAAAATTAGGCGTAGGGTCAATGGGCATGTGCATATAACATGCACTATTAGAAAGCTGGGATAATCCTTCTTGCAGATAATCACTCATTTTGAACCACCACTGCCCCACCTTTGTCCGCTGATAGTGTTACAATATCTTTGTTGTTACGTAATTGTTGAAAGGCAGTGTTCTCTTGGTGTGACAGGTTATGTCCCAACATAGTGTGTCCAAGATTATGAAAGTGTAGGTCCCTAAAGACAGACTGCATAAAGATGGATACGTGCTTATTCATGGGTGGCTGAAAGTTAGATTTACCGAATCTAAAGTCATTAGATCTTTGAGTTGTATTGTCTGTAAAAAAACAACTTAAGATTTAAACTTCTACAAAAGTTAGTAATGTCATTGACTATATGATACTCATCAGAAAAAAAGCCAGGTATAACATTCAACCCTTTAATTCAAAAGACACTGCTGATCATAGGACAAATTAACATTCGACAGGTTCAAAACATTGTTGGTGGTTTGCTGAGATTGACTTATACCAGAAAGTTCTGGATTAATTCCTCCAGGGAGTGTTCTAATGGATCTTTTCTTGCGTTTCCTACCCCCTCTATGCCTTGAACCATGTCTAAAGGGATACTTCTGTTGGTTTTCTTCCAATGTGGTGAATCCCTTTCCCCAGTGCTGTCATAATCTGTAGGAGAGGACTCCTCTCCTGAGGTACTATTATAGGACCTTTCCCTGTTTTTTAGTATAGCTCTTGGTCTCTTCCTGGTGTGATTATGGTTAGAAACTGGCTGGTTTCCGCAAACCTGACAGAGCGATTAAGCTCAAAGGGGCGTCCCCTCTGATAATCAGAGAAATCTCTGTGAAATTTTTTGATTTTCTTGTCTTTGATTACTTTTTCATGACTTGTCAATTCTTTAGATAGTCTTTGTAGATTATCTTTGAATTTGGGGAGGTTTTCAAATTTTTTACAATCTAAGCATAACTTTTTGACTTCCTGAATATTAGTATCCACTATCCTTTCATAGTATTGTAAGAGAAGATTCACAAATAACATGGACCCAGTTTGTAAGGCTTCCCTCCAATCATTGCTCAGTTTTTCATCAGGTCTGCCAACCAGGGGTTGTAGCCGAATTCGTAAACTCCTGGGAGTAATGTTCTTGTTTGAATATGCCCTGAACAATTTCAGGTGCCATATATTTGACCTGAGGTTTTTGAGGCCTTTGGTAAGGGAATGGAAGCATAGATCACAATCCGAAGATCTTTGTTGCTCAGTATTATTAGGATTATTGCCTGGTGAGGTATGGATCCCAAAGACTCCAATGTCCTCCCGATCGGCACATAAACCAGAAAGCATGCTTTCAAGGTCCATGCTGTGACTGAGTACCAATTACACCAAATTGACAATAGTGTCTGAATTAAAAATATAAAAATAAAAAATATTTGACAAGCCAGGAGAAGCTAAAGGGTTGATCTGATTGAAGCAGCAGTCAGTCAGAGAAACCCAAAATCACACCACCAGAGGGTCCAGTGATCTGTATAACAACCCCCAATCCTGTAAGGGAATTAATAAATTGTAATAGTGTTGTTAACCTGAAGATGGCGCAGGAATTGTTATCAAATACTGATTGGCATTTCAGGGAAAAAACACCATAGATGTAGAATATTGATTTAGAAAACAAATCAAGTCTTATAAAAGACCGGACCAGTAATGCTTAAACAATATTTATGCAAAACTTATTACTCAATGATAGTAGTAGAACAAAAAAAACCCAGAGGTCTATGATTATAACTGGTTATACAAAGGTAAAACCTAGCAGCAAAATGACAGTGTTAATAGGTATATAACCAAAATATGGCCATCTCGACTAATCAGTTGTAGCACTGTGTATTAATTCTTGAAATTAAGTTGAAAATTATAACACAGAAAAACATCTTCCAGCAATCTGATACAAAAATGGCCAGCTCACATATATGACAAAACTGTCCCAAGCAACATAACTGAATGTCTGAATATTAAAAACAGTTCTCTTGTATATTTGTACATGTGTCAAGGTGATAAGCAACAATATTACTGAATACAAAAAGCTAGATAAACACAGCCTATATTGTTCATTCACCCCTGCTAACTCAATATATATGGTGAAAAGGTATATTTTTATGTATAGAGCCACAAATCATCAAATATTTTAAATGAAACAATTATCTACATCCATATATTTGGTTATACTAAAAAGTGTTTACAGTACCAGAGTAATTTCCAATGATTGTAACCGAGCTAAGCCTGTGAGGTGTAAGCCCCAACCACTATATACGCTGTTATGATTATATGAAAATCAGTTGAGGAACACTACAAACTTCAAAAGATGCTTAATTGGTATATTATCAAGGAGATATAATTATTTTATGTTAATACTCTGTCCTGAAAAAACCATTAAACAAATCCCTGCAATAGTATGCAAAAAAATGTTTATATATTATTTAACAAGAAAATTTAGCATAGAATACTGATTGCACAGAGTCCAAAAAGGTATCCTCATAGATGTTAGTTCCAAAAACAGTATTTGTGCTATTCCACGCTTGATCGATGAAAAAAGTCATTAATATACATCATATAAATCCTCCTTGGTAGTCAAATGGTGGATTCCACAAGAATATCGTGCCAAAAAGCAAAGAAAATAAAGAAAATATGTGAACAGTACCTAAAAATGTCCATCGCGTTTGCGAATGTGCAAAACAGTTACACCACCATCTCCAAACACAAATGTTCAAAGAATGTTTTAGATATTCAAATCCCCAAGCATAACTTGTTGAAATATTTTAGAGAACACGATATATATGTGACATTCACATAAATAACTTGATGACCACTTCGTAGAGAATCCCACTAGAATGAAATGTTCGAGTAATCCACCATAACACAGGCCCAACCGTTAGAAAATATAACTGGCATCGTCGTAGATTGAATCCCAAATGAAGTATGTACAACTGAATACCGCAAAAATAGAATTATCTGTTATTTCCAAAGTCCTTCATCCACCAAAAAAGATGCTAGATGGATGTGTAATCAATACGATCAGGAGAGGAGTCCTCTGCTCACAAATAATGGTGACGATCCGTAAGTCCTACAGCACAGCCGAAAAGTCAAGGAAGAAACCAATTGCTATGCCAGTAGGTGATGCACGACCAAACCAATACCAAAACCAACATAGTAGGTCAGCAATAGTAACAGAAAGTCAGCCCAAATAAATTTGTATAGAAATGATAATTTATTCTATAACAGACCGGTTTTGGCAACAATATGCCTTCTTCAGTGTTTGAAAAACAGACTTAAACAATATGATTATAAATGCAAATAAATACCTTGAGCTTACCACTGAGCACACTGGTAAGCAAATGCTCATGAATAATACATATGAAGCCAAAATACAGAACTTCAAATGGGACCAAACTACTAAATGTTATAATAAAGAAATGTTCATGTAGGTCAGTGTTGCAGGACTGAGTCTTGGGACTTCAAGCCAGCTGCGGGCTTCTGCTTGGCAGGAAGATTTTCACTATTCTCCAGTGAATGGTCATCTCTTCAGCAGTCCAACATCAGGATATAGAGGGCATAAGAGGTACATCAGCTAGCACCATCTTCAGGTCTCTTATCAGAGTTCCATAGAGTCCAATGACTCTTGGGCAGAGAACAAACTTAGCAGACCTTCTGAAAGCCAGAGCCCTGGGCTAAAGAAGTAGGAGAAAATGTGGGTGAGTGGATGATGACTGCAGAATGGGGGACCCCAGCCCATTTGTAGGTTACAGAAAGACAAGAGGGGGAAAGGAGGGTTGAAAAGGGTTCTGCAACATTGATCTACTTCAACATCTACAATTATGTTAAGTCATCTACACAACTGTACTATGGTCATTATATGCTACACTACTGTTTTTGGATGATTTGTAAAGCTTCTTACTAGGAAGGTTGGAAAGAGTTTTGATCTGGGGATAGCAGGCTCTGTAGAATGGCTGAGAAAAACCTGGCCCTAGCCCTAGAAATAGCACCCACATGGCAGTACTCGCTGAAGGTGTATGCAGAGCACCATGTAGCTTTCTTTAATATGGTCCGAATGGAAGGAAGGACTTTTCATAAATGAGTAGTGGCTTTTGCTCTACTGAGGTGAACTAACTTTACCAGGGAGCTGCTTACCAAGTTTTGAGTAACAAAAGGCGATGCAGTTCACAATCCATTTGGAGATTGTTTATTTGCATTCTAGTTTTCCTTGCTTATTCTCTGTGAAGGCCACCAAATGCTGATCTGATTTCTCGGAAATTTCTTGTGTGGAGGAAGATCCTTAGTTGTCTGTGTATGTCTACTGAATGGAGCATCTTCACTCCTTTGTTTTGCAGGTTTGGGAAGAACAGAGGGATGGATAGCTTGGTTCACAGAAATCTGACACCACAATGGACATGGAGGGACTGGATCTCAAGGCAACACAGTCCCTATGAAAGACTAGGGATCGTTCCTTGAACATCAGGTCTTACAACTCAAATGCTGTGCTGCCAGCAGGGCTGTCTTCCATATAAGCAGTCTGATAGGGCTGAAGCCACTGGTTCAAAGAGGTGTGTATGTTTCTCAAGCACATACTTCATGTCCCAGAAAGGTGCTGACAGGTGTAACAGCGTCCTCAAGAACCATTTTGTTTGGGGGATGAACATAAATCAGAAAGGACATGGGAAGGCATGCAGAGATGGCAATAGTGTGGATCTAAATGTTAGAATAAATGCTTGTAGAGAAGCAAGACATTCTAGTACCTATTGCAAAAGGTGTTTGAGTGGTTACAATACCATTAGCTTTGTACCATACTCTAGAGAACCACTTTGCTACATGTGACTTTCTGGTAAATTTGTATTCTAACCTCTTTAAGAATAGATAACACATCTTGAGAAAAGAACAGTCTTAACAGAATCTGTAGTCAATCATCCAAACTGCCAATTTGAGAGTTTTCAGGTTAGAATGTATGACAGACCCTCTAATCTGGGTTAGTAAGTCCACTAATGGTGGGAAGAGACATGTATTTCCATTTGTTGAGTGTCAGGAGGAGGGGAAACAATGTCTGGGCCAGTACAGGCTAAAAAAATCATTTTTGTCTGTATCTGACCCCACCTCCTGTAACACCATGGGGATGAGGGTACTGTTGAAAAGGCATAGAGTAAAAGGTCTGTCCATTTGAAGGAGGTGTCCACCCCTCCATGACCCTCTCTATGGGATCCTTGAGTAGAGCTGAGTTGCCTATTTTCTGCGGAAGCAAAAAGGTCCATTTATGGCACACTTCAGTCATGTGTCAGGTCTGCAAAAACCTCCCTTTTCAATATCCATTCACTTGGGTTTGGCAGAGTTCTGCTCAGAAAGTCAGCTAGCAGACTGCTCTAACCTGATATGTAGAATGCTACTGGCTTGACCCCTAGTTGCTGTGCCACAAACCAAAGTACCATTGCTAACCTGCAGGGGAGGTACGAATGGGTTACCCCCCTGTTAGTTTGGGCACATCATGACTGAGATGCTGTCACACACAATCTTTGTGTGGGAGTAAGTTTCTCTTGAAAAGCTTTTAATGCCAGAAAAACTACCATCTCTTTTACATCATGATGCTGATTTGTCTAATGTTTGTGCCAAGTCCCTTGGGCCCTAAATTGCCCCTGGTGAACTCCCCAGGCCAGGTCTAAGCCATCTGTACCTGCATTGTTTCTGAGTGCTGGAAGGAAGCCCCTGAATTATTTTTGACATTCTCCCCTAAACACAGGATTTCTTTTTTTTCTTTTTGACACAGAAGGAAATGGATAAGTGTTTTAAAGGACTGCTGCTGCTCAAACCAACAGTACTTTAGGACCCACTGCAACTTTCTGAAGTGCAGTTTTGGTAATGGAGTATTAGAAAGCATGAAGACATGTAGCTCAGGCTCCTCAGAAATTTCTTTGCAGTGCGGACCTGTTTGTGCATAGTTTCTAGATACTCTGGGGGGATATCCTCTGGAATGAATGTCTTTTGTTGGACAGAGTCTGACTACCCCTAGGAAAGTAGCCTGGTGCTTGGGGGACTTGTGATCGAGGGTTAGGCTTACCTTCTGAAAGCAATCCATGGTTATTCTGTATAGTAGTCAGTTCTGCAGGTATGGCCTGGGTCAGACAACTGAATAAGGGTAAATGTGACTACCCTAGAGTTCCAAAAAAGGCAATGACTGGTTTCACGGATGTTGTAAATGCCCTGGATGCAATAGATAAGCCACATGGGTAAGGCACAAAATTGGTACTGTACTCCACCATGGAATCATAAGAACTTCCAGTGGTACTACTAGAAAATGTTTTGGTCTAAAAAAAAAATTAGGTTGGGTCTCCAGGAACCTTCCTTTCTGGGGATAAGGAGGAGGTGAGAGTAGAACTCTCATGCCTGTCTCTCCTGGGGACACTTTTTGGGTGGATCAATGATCTAACAGGTCCTGCAGAATTGGTAGGAATCCTTTTTTGTTGTTTTAGTGTGGGGAGGTGCCTAGAAAAGTTAGATTTTTTCAAAACCTGGTAGGTTTGCCTCAGGGTCCTCAGCTAGGCATGTCTCAGTGTTTTGGACCTCATGTAAGCCACTCTACATAATGCTGATCCCACTGATGCTAGCCTCCATGCTCCCTTGGAAGATTCTGTAGGCACCACTGCACGATTCATCACTAAGTTTTATAGAGGCAATTGTGGGACTTGTGTACTCTACAGAAGCAATTATGCTTCCTGAGAGCAGGAGATAGTCTCTGGATGAAGGACATGTCAGCAATCACCCAAGGCAATGTGGACTGGAGGCATTTTCAGGGGTCTGGGGGTAAGATTATTCAGGAATTCAGTCTTAAGCTTTACAGAAAGTACAGTTTTGCACCTACCATAAATGTAGATGTTCGAGTGCTAATACAGCTGCAGTAATCACATATGGGCTCTCTGCCGTCAGGCGGGTCCTCGGTCGGCCGAATTCCAAAGTCTAGGTCCGGCGTCGGTTGTTGTCGCTTTCTTTCCTGACGTCAGTGTGACAGGGGTATATAAGACACAGCCGACGCCATATTCTTCAGTCTTTCTTGTCCCAGATGTCAGGTGCCCCCAGAAGGAAGGCAATACATAAATTATATATATAAATATATTCAAGCAATACAAAGTAATCAAAAAACAGTAGTTGCAAGCAAATACACCATAGGAGGGTAACCCAAATTAGGTTGTATGAGGAGGTGTTAGCCACTAGTCCTTTACCAAGAGGGGAAGGAGGGAGGGAAACTTGTACTGCAGCTGTATTAGCACTCGAACATCTACATTTATGGTAGGTACAAAACTATACTATGTTCATTGTGCATACAGCTGCAGTAATCACATATGGGTAGAATCCCAAAGCTACGCACAGGGTGGTAGGCACTAGGTGGAACCGGGATGAGCCAGAATGCCCTGCAACACAGCAGTGGCAAAGCCTGCTCTAGTTTTGGAATATAAAGACAGGTGGTAGTGTTTTGTGAAGGTATGCACAGAACTCAAAGTGGCTGCCTCCAAAATATATTTGGTAGGAACTCCTCTGAGGAAGGCTGTAGAGGTAGCTGTAGCCCTGGTGGAGTGGGATCTGATGCCTGTAGGGACAGATTTCCCACGATAGGAGTAACAAAATCGTATGCAGTGGCCTATCCATTTTGAAATTGTCTGTTTGGTGACAGGCTTCCCTTGAGCTCCTACAGCATAGGACAGAAAAAGTTGTTCTGATTTCCTGAAAGGCTTTGTTCTGTCCAAATAATAACATAGCTGTCTATGGATGTCTAAGGAATGTAGCAGCCTTTCCCCTTTGTTTTGAGGATTGGGGTAAAAGGTAGGTAAGTGTATGGCTTGATTTAAAGCTACCCTGGATACCACTTTAGGCATAAATGACGGGTTGGTTCGAAGGGAAACCCTGTCCTGATGGAAGATGAGAAAGGGCTGCACAGCCATGAGGGCCTGTAGTTCCGAAACCCTACAAGCTGAGGTAATGGCCAGAAGGAAAGCTGTTTTCCTATTGCAAATCTGTTGAGGCAGCTGGTTCAAAGGGAGGCAATGTTAATTTTTCTATAATGTAATTAAGATCCCAGGCTGGCACTGGTTGTTTCCTTGGTGGTCTTATATTCTTAGCCCCTCTGAGGAACTGTCTTAAAAGTGGGTGAGATAATAACGGTGGATCCGTGTTGAATTCTGCAGAAATGGCTGAGGCATGGATTTTTATGGAGGAAAAAGAAAGTCCACTGTTCAGCAGCTCAGCTAGATACTGTAATACCGGAGGCAAATTCAGTTTTCTAGGGTCCTGGCCTTTTTTCTCATTCCAAGAGCAAAACTGTTTCCATTTTGCAGAGTAAGCCTTTCTAGTAGATGGCCTTCTGGCCTCCAGAATAACATCCTGCACCTCTTTGGGGAGTAGGGTCTGTTGTGATGTTAAGGAATTTTCCATGCAGCGAGATTGAGTGTTTTCAGCTGACTGTGAAGAGTTTTGTAGCTGTGCTGAGTCAGCAGAAGAGGCATTAAAGGTAGAGGCCAGGGAGGAGTATGCGTTAGGCTCCTCAGGAGTGGGTACCAGTGCTGTCTTGGCCAGTCTGGAGCAATCAGTATCATCTTCGGTTTGTCTGCTCTTGCTTTCAAGAGCACCTTGGGCAGAAGAGGCAGAGGTGGGAAAGCGTACACTGTCCATGCTGTCCAACTGAATGAAAGGGCGTCCACTCTCCAGGCCTTTGGATGAAAGGTCCTTGAAGAAAACTTTTCCAATTGATGTTTCCTGTGGGAGGCGAAGAGATCTATGTCTGGCCTCCCCCACGCTTGGATTATCTTTGTAAACACCTGAGGATGCAACTTCCATTCGTGTGGATCGGTCATATTTCTGCTTAGACTGTCTGCCAGCGTGTTTTCCAAACCTGGCAAGTACTGTGCTTGAAGTTCGATTTGCCATTCCAGAGCCAAGTTCCAAAGTGTCATGGCTAGTCTGCACAGGGGGTATGAATGTGTTCCTCCTTGCTTGTTTATGCACCACATTACTGTGGTGTTGTCTGTTCTTATCAATAATTGTCCTGGATGCAGGAGGTCCTTGAATGCTGTAATTGCATTTATCACTGCTAGCATTTTTTTGATTGATGTGAGGTGCTTTTCCTTTTGGGACCATTTGCCCTGAATGCACCTGCCTGTCATGAGTGCCCCCCAGGTGCAATCTGAGGCATCTGTTGTGATGACGATTTGCTTGAGGCTTGCAGAATGGGAGACCTGTGTTTGTTTGACATGCTTGGGCCCACCATAGAAATACCTTTTGCAAACTTGGAATTATTGGTATTATTGTTTCCAAATTGTGGCTGTGTTGAGACCATAGGTTTTTTAGGTACCATTGAAGTTTTCTCATATGCAACTTTGCACATGGGATTAAAAGAATGCAAGATGCCATGAAGCCCAGAGCCTGCAGGATTTTCCTTGCAGTAAGCCTGGTACAATTTGCTAGTATTTTGAAGTACTGAGTTAGTTGCCCCTGTTTTTCTGGCGTAAGATAGGCCATCTGGGTGTTTGTGTCCAAGTTGGCACCCAGGAAAGTTATTTTCTGAGATGGTGTTAGCCTGGATTTCTCTCTGTTGATTGTGTATCCCAGAGAATTCAGTAAACGTGTTGCATAAGCCAGATGTTCCAGAAGTATGTGCTTGCTGTCCGCTTGGATCAGGCAGTCATCCAAATAAGGGTAAATTTGTATCCCTTGAAGTCTGCAGTAGGCAATTACTGATGCTAGGCATTTCGTGAATACTCTGGGCGCAGTAGATAAAGCAAAGGGCAATGCAGAGAACTGATAGTG
This sequence comes from Protopterus annectens, assembly GCF_019279795.1. Classification (NCBI taxonomy): domain Eukaryota; kingdom Metazoa; phylum Chordata; order Ceratodontiformes; family Protopteridae; genus Protopterus; species Protopterus annectens. Next base: position 992,496,159 of record NC_056727.1, read on the forward strand.
GATTGAACCTGCAAGAAATCTGAGGTATCTTCTGCAGCTTTGTCCGATTGGGACATGCAGGTATGTCTCCTTGAGGTCCAATGTTACCAGCCAAAACTCCTTGCTCAGCATGGGAAGAAACTGCTGTAATGTGAGCATCTTGAATTTTGGTACGAGTAAGAATGTGTTTAGGATGGGTAAGTCCAAAATGGGTCTCCAGTCGGTTCCTTTCCTTGGTACCAGAAATAGTCTGGAATAAAAACCTTGACCTTGTTCGTGAGTAGGTATCTCTTGAATAGCTTTCATGTCCATGGGTTTTGAAATTTGAATTTGTGCCTCTGCCCTTCAATTGTGTGGCAGGTTTGGCATGCGCCTCTGATTTTTGGACGAGTGTGAAAATGAAATCTGTAGCCTCTGTTTATAATGTCCAGGATCCATTTGTCTGTTGTGATAATATGCCAATTTCTTGTAAATAATGCCAGCTTTCTTCCCAAGGGAGCTGCCAGCTGAGACTTGCTTGGCATGAAAAGGAGGAAGTCATTGGGTTTGTTTTCTGTATTGTTGTGCACTGTCTTCGCCACCTCTTGGTGCTGGAGTTTGCCATTGTCTGCCTCTATATGATCCTTGAGATTGTCCTCCGCCCCTTGTGCGCCTGTATCTACCTCTTTGGGGCTTGTCCGTGGCTGGAAAGGACCAGTTTTTAGAAGGCCAATTTCTGCTAAAACGAGGTGGTTGTACCTGTAGAAAAGCCTTGACAGTTTGCATAGATTTAGCTTTTTCTTCCATTTTCCGTAGTATCTCCTCGGCATTAGTACCAAATAGTACATCCTTTTTTAAAGGAGCATCTAGTAGTTTAGCTTTAACATGATCAGGCAACCTTTGTTCCCTAAGCCAGGCATGTCTACGAATGACTGATCCTGTAACAGCAGCTCTACTTGAGGCCTCTAAGGCATCATAACCACATTGTAAGGTGGGTTTACCCACTTGTTCTGCACTATGCATCATATCCTGCAATTCCTTCAAATCTGGTTGAGACATTTTATTTCTTAATTGTGATAACAGAAAAGTACAGTTTTGTACCTACCATAAATGTAGATGTCCGAACTGGATAGCATCTGCAGTCATAACAACTGGGTTGTCCTGTCGTCAGGCAGCCCTTCAGTCGGCCGGATTCCAAAGTCCGGGTCCGGCTTCGGCTGATGTTGCACTTCACCCGACGTCATCTCTGTTGGTCTTCGGGTATAAAAGCATCAGCTGACGCCATTTTCCTCAGTGTTTCTTGCCCCAGATGCCAGTAGCCCTCTTGAAGGCTAAAATTTGGATAGATGCCAATGTTTCCAAAAAGATAGAGGTAAACACAAAAATAAGCATGTATGTACATATATACAAACAAATACACCATAGAAGACCCCCCCCCCACCAGCTAGCTATTAGGAGGGTAAACACCCTAGGAGTACCAGAGAGGGGAAGGAGGGAGGGTAATCCTGACTGCAGATGCTATCCAGTTCGGACATCTACATTTATGGTAGGTACAAAACTGTACTATGTCCTTCATGGATGCATCTGCAGTCATAACAACTGGGTAGAATACCATAGCCAACTAGAGGAGGAGGATAAAAGTAGATTATGGTGTGTTTAGGATCCCTTGCAGTACAGCAGTGGCAAACCCTGCTCGGGATCTGGAATATAGAGGCAAATTATAATGCTTGGCAAATGTATGCACGGAGGTCCAAGTAGCCGCCTCAATAATGTCTTTGGTTGCCACTCCTCGTAAGAAGGCTGTGGTAGTGGCTGTTGCCCTTGTAGAATGAGGTCTTATGTTCTGTGGAATTGGTTTTCCATGGAAGGAGTAACAGAATCGTATGCAATTTCCTATCCATTTGGAGATTGTCTGTTTGGAAATAGCTTTTCCTTCCCTTCCTGTTGCATAGGCTACAAAAAGTTGGTCAGTCTTTCTGCTATTTTTTGTTCTGTCCAAGTAGTAGCGTAGCTGTCTATGTACATCCAAGGTATGCAGTATTCTTTCCCCTCTGTTTTGTGGGTTGGGAAAGAAGGTAGGTAGGTGGATTGCCTGGTTTAAAGACACTCTGGATACCACCTTAGGCATAAATGTAGGATTAGTCCTCATGGACACTCTATCTTGGTGGAAGATGAGGAAGGGTTGCACTGACATTAAGGCCTGTAGTTCTGAAACCCTCCTTGCTGAAGTAATTGCCAGTAGGAAAGCAGTTTTCCATGACAGGTGTTGTAGGTCTGTTGTTGCTGCTGGTTCAAAGGGTGATAGTGTCAACTTTTCTAGCACAAAGTTTAAGTCCCAAGCTGGTAATGGTGGTTTCCTTGGAGGTTTTACATTCTTGATTCCTCTGAGGAACTGCCTGAGCAAAGGGTGCGAAAAAACAGGTGGATCAAAGCTGTATTCTGCTGAAATAGCTGATGCATGTATCTTGATGGAGGAGTAGGACAGGCCTGAATGAAGAAGTTCGCCAGATACTCCAGAATGTTAGGCATATCTATGTTTGACACATCTTTTCCTCTTTCCGTACTCCAAATGACAAACCTTTTCCATTTTCCAGCATAGTTCCTTCTTGTTGAAGGTCTGCGTGCTTCAAGAATAATGTCTTTAACTCTTTGGGAAAGTTCTGGATTAGCTGCTGCTATGTGATGTTCCATGCAGTCAGTTGCAACGCTTTTAGGTTTGGATGTATGATGCTGTAGTTGTTCTGAGTTAACATCAAAGGCATCAGGGTATTGGCCACATATTGTTCGAGACATGCTCCTCAGCAGTGGGTACCAGTGTTGTCTTGGCCAGTTTGGAGCTATCAGGATTATCCTTGGACGTTCTTCCTTGATTTTTAGTAGTACTTTGTGTATCAAGGGAAGAGGTGGGAATGCATATGCTGTTAGGCCTTTCCAGCTGAAGGAGAGCGAATCCACTTTCCATGCTAGTGGGTGGAATGTCCTTGTGCAGAACTTTTTGAGCTGGTGATTGAGAGGTGATGCGAATAGATCTATCTGAGGCATTCCCCATTTCTTTGAGATGGTCTTGAAGATGTCCGGTGCAGCTTCCATTCGTGGGCATCCGATGTGGTTCTGCTTAATATGTCTGCTAGAGTATTTTCTTTTCCGGTACAAATATTGCCTGTAACTGGATGTTGTAGCTGAGAGCCAGGGTCCACAGCTCCAAAGTCATTCTGCATAGGGGTATGAATGAGTGCCTCCCTGTTTGTTGATGTACCACATGACTGTGGTGTTGTCTGTCCTTATCATCAACTGGCCCTCTTGGAGAAATGGTTTGAACTTTTGGATTGCCAGTTTTACTGCCAGCATTTCTTTTAGGTTGATGTGCAGGTGAAGTTGATCCTGTGTCCACAATCCTTGCACGCATTTGTCCAGCATGTGGGCCCCCATCCTAGGTCTGAAGCGCCTGTTGTGATGGACTGGCTTGCTTGACACCTGAGAGTGGGTAGGCCTGGGTTTGACTGACATGCCTGAGCCCACCATAGGAACTCCTGCTTTAAGCATGGAATTAGTGGGATTTCTGTTTCTAGGCTGTGTCTGTGTTGGGACCATAAATTCTTTAGGTACCACTGTAGTTTTCTCATATGTAGTCTGGCAAATGGGACCAAGATTATGCATGATGCCATGAAGCCCAAGGCCTGCAGTACTTTTCTTGCTGTTAACTTGTTCAGTTTTGTTAGTGCCAAGAAGTAAAGAGGGAGTTCTTTTGTTTTTCTGTAGTCAGGAATGCCATTTGTTTTACTGTGTCCAATTCCGCCCAAGAATGTCCTTGTTTGGGATGGTATCAGCCTTGACTTTTGTAAATTGACTGTGTATCCCAGTGCTTGTAGCAAGTAAATGACCCTTTGTAAATCTGTTGTCAGCTTGCTTTTGTTGTCCCCTTGTAGCAGGCAGTCGTCCAGGTATGGGTAAATTTGAATTCCTGTAGTCTGCAATGGGCGATTACTGATGCCAGGCATTTTGTGAATACTCTGGGCGCAGTAGATAAGCCAAAGGGCAATGCTGAGAATTGATAGTGCTCTGGATCCTGCAAGAAATCTGAGGTATCTTCTGCAGATTGGTCGAATGGGGACGTGCAGGTATGCCTCCTTGAGATCTAGAGTTACCAGCCAAGACTCCTTGCCCAGCATGGGAAGAAGTTGCTGTAGGGTCAGCATTTTGAATTTTGGGACAATGATGTATGTATTTAAGGTGGACAGGTCGAGAATTGGTCTCCAACTTTTTTCCTTTCTTGGAACTAGGAATAGTCTGGAGTAGAACCCCTTTCCTTGCTCTGCTGTTGGCACTCTTTCCACAGCTCTCATGTTTGCTAACTCCATTATCTGTTGTAGTGCCTCTGTTTTTTGATTTGGAGGTAGATTTGGCATTCCTCTTTTGACTGGAAAAGTGTGGAAGTGAAAGCGGTAACCTTGATCTATGGTTTGTAAAATCCACTTGTCTTTTGTTATGTAGTGCCAGTTCTTTGAAAATAAGGTTAACTTTCCGCCTAGAGGAGCTGCTATTTGTTCCCTGGTAGGCGGATTTAGGGTTAAGTCACTGTGGTTGTGCTGATGTAGTGGCAGTGGTTGTGTCTGTGCCTCTGTTGTTACCTTGCCACTGTCGTCCTCTGTAGGCACCTCCTCTGGATTGGTTTCTGCCTCTGGAACGCCTATTCCTGCCCCTTTGAAATTTTGTGGAGTCAGGAAAGGACCAATTTTTGGCAGGCCAGTTCCTGCTAAACCTTGGGGGTTGAACCTGCAAGAAATCTTTAACCGTTTGAACAGATTTTGCCTTTTCTTCCATTTTCTTCATAACCTGCTGGGCAGGTGTACCAAACAAACTTGTCTTATCCATAGGAGCATCTAGCAACTTAGCTTTAACATGATCCGGTAAAGCTTGCTCCTTTAGCCATGCATGCCTTCTTATCACTGTGCCAGTCATGGCTGATCTAAATGAAGCCTCCAGTGCATCATAGCCACATTTTAAGGAATGGTTGCTAACCTGCTGTATGTTATTTACCATTTCTAATACATATTTCTTATCAAGAGATTCATCAGTGGTTAGTTTTTAGTTAACTGATCAAGCATAAACTCTTGGTATTGTATCATGTGAAACTGACAGTTTAAAGCTCTAGCTGAGAGAGTAGCTGAAGTGTAGACCTTTTACCCCATCTGTCTAATGACCTTGCTTCCCTTTCAGAAGGAATAGGGTTTTAGCTATGGTCGCTGCTACTGCCTTGGGACCCTGGGATATAGTTTCGGGTCTGCAAGTGGGGCCTTGTAAAGGTGGTGATGAGTATCTGGCACCCTGTAAAATCTGTCTGGTTTGGCAGGGGCTGGGGTAAAGAATCTGGAGCGGAGCAGACATCATTGAAAGCATCATCCACCACAGAGAGAACAGGAGGTATAGCTAAGGGCCTGTGCTGTGGGAGGTGCAGAAAGGTCCTAAGTCTTTTCTGGAGTCTGAAAATCCTGTTGCTGCCATTGGAACTGCTCTCATGGCATGTAAGGTTTCCCCAAAGGAGAATTCTTCTGGTGGGAAGCAGCTGGAATGGATTCTTCAGCATCAGAATCTTCAAAATTGGAGAAAGGAGCCTCTGGCTGGTCAGTTATGTCTGATTCACAGCAGAATCATCAGAGGACACTGGCTCAGGGGCTCTGCCCTAGGTCTCTTCTCTGGGGCTGAGAGGCCCTGTCTGGGTGAGATTGAGATCCTCTAATTAATGAAATTAAATCTTCTGCCAAAGTAAGCATTTGAGAACTAGAAGAGGGCCTGGTTGTGGGGGTTTAACAGGCACTGTCTTAGTAGTCTTGGCTGCTTTAGCCCTGGCGAAGGCCTTAATGGACATGGCTGCTGGAGGCCTAGCAGCACCACGTGCTGGGGTAGAGACATCCAAGGGAATGGTGTCTGATAAGTCAGTGGCAACCACCGTAGTGGATAAAATTTCTGAGGCCGATTCAAGAGTGGTAGCAGGGGCCTCAGTTGTAGAGATAGGTTCAGCTGTACTTTGATCAGTTTTCTCGGTTTCGCTGAAACCGAGACACTCGCGTTTGCTTAACCATGGTTTCGCCGAAACCGCTGACCGCGAAAGTGTCGGTCTTTATCTTTGCGTTTTTGGCAGATTGGGTAGTCAGAGGATCCGACGGCATAATATACGCAAAATCAGAACCAAAAAACTGTTCTGCAAACTCCGACGCCTAAGCTGCCGCTCGTCGGTTGAAAGAAGCACAGGCGAACAGGCTGCTACGTCGTGGGCTGGGCCTAAACAAGGCAGACAATAAGAGTGGAAATCTTTATGAGGTATTTGTTTCCCACAGGTTAAACAATTATTAACTTTTTCTGACATCGGCTGAGGCAAGAAAGAGTCCCCAACGGGGTACTTAGCTTTAGAAGTCTTCGAAGTATTCGGTAGAAGTAATCTCTGGATCCGACCGACCGGCACTTGCGAACAGCTTCTGCTTCGGGCGCCACGCGGCAAGAAAGACTGAGGAAAATGGCGTCGGCTGATGCTTTTATACCCGAAGACCAACAGAGATGACGTCGGGTGAAGTGCGACATCAGCCGAAGCCGGACCCGGACTTTGGAATCCGGCCGACTGAAGGGCTGCCTGACGACAGGACAACCCAGTTGTTATGACTGCAGATGCATCCATGAAGGACATCTGCTGATATTTAAGCATATGGAACTGACAATTTAAGGCCCTCATGGTTAGGGTGGCCGAGGTGTATACCTTTTTCCCCACCTTTCTAAGGATCTAGAGTCTCTTTCGGAAGGTAGTGGATTCTTGGCAGTAGAGGCCTTCATTCCCTTGGGGCCTTGAGAAATGGTTTCAGGGTCAGCATTATGGCTTTTGAAAAGAAACTGGTGAGAGTTAGGAACTCTGTAGTACCTATCAGGTTTGACTGGGGCAGGAGGGCAGGGAATCCGGATTAAGACAAGCCTCCGAGTAAACATCATCAAGTATGTCCAAGACAGGAGGTATAGCCAGAGGTCTGTGTTGAGGTAACAAAAGAAATTCCCTAAGCCTTTTCTTGGAATCAGAAAAGTCTTGGCCTTCCCAATGGAAGTGTTCCCTCAAGGTGTGCAAGGTTTCCCCAAAAGAAAAATCCTCTGGGGGAGACGCAGAAGGAATGGACTGTTCTGCATCAGAATCTTCATAAGGGAAGTACGAGTGTTCCTCTACATCAGAATGTTATGAGAAAATGGAGCCCTGTTCAGAAGAGGGAGAATCTTCCTCCACTCTGGGTCTCTTGTCTGGAGGGGGCTGGGAACCCCTGATAAAGAGTAATTAAATCCTCAGCCATTTTGAGCATCTGCTTTTTAGGCATGGGGCCTGGGGATGGGCCCTGTGCAACAGGCCTCTTGGGATGCATGGCTGATTTGGACTTAGTAAAGGCCTTAATGGAAAAGGAAGATGAGGGTCTAAAGACACCCTGGGTGGAAGTGGACCTGTCCACATTAGGAGGAAGTGGCTTCGGTGGTTGTAGTCCGAGTAAGGGCCGAGGTACCTGCGGTCTCTGTTACAGAAGACACCGCCAAGGAAGTGTCGTCGGTAGTCAGGGACTGCATAGGCGTCCCGCTGAGAACCGGACCACGTGCAGCCAGTTTTGGCGTGGTGTCGGTGGAGACCGCGGACCTTGCGTGTCAGTCCTTGTCCTTGCGTTTTTTGGACAAAACGGTAGTCGGAGTCTCCGACGACATTTTATAATCAAAGGCTTTACCAAAATAATGTTGGGCGAACTCCGCCCGATGCTTAATAGTGCGTTTATTGAAAGTAGCGCAAAAGCGACAGCCCGAGACGTCGTGGTCTGGGCCTAAACAAGGTATGCAGAGGGAATGGAAATCCTTATGCGGTGTTTGCTTCCCACAAGAAATACAATTGTTAACTTTGTCTGACATCGGTCTGAGGCAAGAAAAGTTTCCCCAACGGGGTACTTAGCTTTAAAGAAGACTTCGGTTTCCAATTTTTCAGAATTCAGGAGCTGGCCGACCGGCACTTGCGAACTGCTTCTGCTTCAGGCACCGCGCGGCAAAAAAGACTGAAGAATATGGCGTCGGCTGTGTCTTATATACCCCTGTCGCACTGACGTCAGGAAAGAAAGCAACAGACGCCGGACCTAGACTTTGGAATTCGGCCGACCGAGGACCTGCCTTACGGCAGAGAACCCATATGTGATTACTGCAGCTGTATGCACGATGAACATCTCCCTAGACTCCAAAAAGAAGGCTTATTTGAATCTATGAAGGGTGCCTCCAAATGGTAAATCCTCAGAAGGCAATGCTGACGGATAGGGTCTGCTGAGTTAGTCTTCACACCTCTGAAGGGAAAGGTGCTCTACATATTAAAGTGCCTCTTCATCCTCTGACACTGAGGAATCTCAGTCTCTCTGGAGGGAAATGTCCCTCTTTCTTTTCCCAGGGGAAGTTCCTGGGACAGGTTCCTTTTACACGGTGGGCTGTCTGGACTTCATTAAATCCATTAAGTCCTGTGTCAGCCTGACCAACTCCTGTAAAAAGATCTGGTCAGATAAGGCAGGGGGATTCACACAATATTGGCCGAGGCAAACCTACCTGCCTCTCTGGTTTCACAGTTCAGGGCTTGGGGGAAGACAAAGTACAGTTTTGTACCTACCATAAATGTAGATGTCCGATAGATATGCAACTGCAGTCCTTACATATGGGTTGTCCTGCCTTAGGCAGCCCTCGGTCGGCCAGATTCCAAAGTCTGGGTCCGACGTCAGCTGATGTCGCCTCCTCCCTGACGTCAGAGCAGCTGGGGTATAAAAGCATCAACCGACGCCATCTTCCTCAGTGTTTCTTGCCCCAGATGCCAGGTGCCCTCCAAGGAAGGCTAAAATTAGAACTGGATAAAAAATTCCAGACATACACAATAGCAATAAACAGATACGCCATAACGGATATCCCCAGCTAAGTATAAAAGGAGGGAAGTGGACCCAATACACAGAGGGGTAGGAGGGAGGGAAAACCTGACTGCAGTTGCATATCTATCGGACATCTACATTTATGGTAGGTACAAAACTGTACTATGTCCTTCAAGAATGCAACTGCAGTCCTTACATATGGGTTGAATACCATAGCCAAGCTGGGGGTGGTAGGCTCTAAGATAAGGATGGTGTAGCTAAAATGCCCTGCAGGACTGCCGAAGCAAAGCCTGCTCGGGATCTGGAATATAAAGGGAGGTTGTAGTGCTTGGAAAATGTATGCACGGAGCTCCATGTAGCAGCTTCTAGAATGTCCTTTGTAGCCACCCCTCTTAGGAAGGCTGTGGAGGTGGCTGTAGCTCTGGTGGAGTGTGGCCTGACATTGGCTGGCACACCCTTTCCATGGAAAGAATAACAGAATCTGATGCAATGTCCAATCCATTTTGAAATTGTTTTTTTGGAAATTGCTTTTCCTTGCACTCCAGGAGCGTAAGCTACAAATAGTTGGTCAGATTTTCTGTTGGCCTTTGTTCTGTCCAAGTAGTAGCGTAGTTGTCTGTGAATGTCTAAAGTGTGCAGTAGCTTTTCCCCTTTATTTTGAGGATTGGGGAAGAAAGTAGGCAGGTGAATTGCTTGATTTAGAGACACCCTGGATATCACTTTTGGCATAAAAGAAGGATTGGTTCTTAAAGAAACCCTGTCCTGATGAAAAATGAGGAATGGAGGTACTGCCATGAGGGCCTGTATCTCCGAAACTCTTCTTGCTGAGGTTATTGCCAACAGGAAAACTTTTCCAGGAAAGAAATTGCAATTCTGAAGATGCTGCTGGTTCAAAGGGAGGAAGAGTTAATTTTTCCAACACGAAAGTGAGGTCCCATGCAGGCACTGGTGGTTTTCTGGGAGGTTTGATATTCTTTACCTCTCTTAGAAATTGTCTTAGCAAAGGATGTGAAAACTCAGGTGGATCAGTGTTGTATCTTGCTGAAGTTGCTGAAGCGTGTATTTTTATGGAAGAATAGGAAAGTCCATTATGCAGCATGTCTGCCAAGTATTCCAATATCTGTGGGATGCTCATTAGTGATGCATCCTGTCCCTTGTTGGTATTCCAGATGTTGAATCTCTTCCATTTGGCTGAATAAGTTTTTCTGGTGGAAGGTCTGCGCGCTTCAATAATATGTGTTGAACTTCCTTGGAGAGAGAGATATGGGGAGAAATCATGGGACCCTCCAAGTTGTCAGCTGCAGAGTTTGCAGGTTGGGATGAACCGTCCTGTAATTGTGCTGAGTCAAGAGTGGAGACCATTGAGGCAGGGCCCACGGTTTGGTTCAAGTTATGCTCCTTAGTAATGGATACCAGTGCTGTCTTGGCCAATCTGGAGCTATTAAGATGGCTTTCGGTTGCTCTGCTTTGATTTTCAGTAACACCTTGGTCATCAATGGTAGAGGTGGGAATGCACAGATTGTTAGAGAGTTCCAGCTGAATGAGAGCGCATCTATTTTCCAGGCTTGTGGATGGTGTGACCTCGAGCAGAACTTTTTCAGATGATGACTGAGGTGGGAGGCAAAGAGATCTATGTCCAGCCTCCCCCATGCAGAAGTTATTTGTGCAAAAATGTCTGGATGCAACATCCATTCGTGTGGATCCAGGATGTTTCTGCTTAGACTGTCCGCTAGAACATTGTCCCTGCCCGGAACAAACTGGGATTGTAGCTGTATGTTCAGTTTCAGGGATTTTTCCCAAAGAGTCATTGTTAGTCTGCAAAGGGGGTAAGAATGAGTACCTCCCTGCTTGTTTATGTACCACATAACAGTGGTGTTCGTCTGTCTTTATTAGAAGATGACCTTGTTGAAGATATTTTCCGAAGGCCTCGATTGCATGCATTACAGCTAACATCTCTTTTTGATTGATGTGCAGATGTACTTCCTGGGGAGTCCATTGCCCTTGAATACATCTGCCCTCCATGTGCACCCCCCATCCATGGTCTGAGGCGTCTGTTGTAATGGTTTGGCTTGTTTGAGGCTTGTTGAAAGGCATACCCTTTGTTTAACTGGCTTGCTTGGGCCCACCACAAAAATTCCCTTTTTAGACATGGGATGAGTGGGATAATTGCTTCTAAGTTGTGGCTGTGTTGAGACCATAAACTTTTTAGGTACCATTGTAATTTTCTCATGTGTAGTCTTGCCAGTGGAATCAGTAGAATGCAAGATGCCATGAAACCCAGGGCCTGCAGGAATTTCCTTGCAGTCATCTGGGTGAGCTTTGCTAGGCTTTTGAAGTAATGTGGCAATTGTTCTTGCTTCTCTTCTGTGAGGTAAGCCATTTGTGATTCTGTCTAGTTTTGCTCCTAGAAAAGTTATTTGTTGGGATGGCAGTAGTCTTGATTTTTTTAAGTTGACTGTGTATCCCAAAGCCTGTAGTAAGTGAATGACATAATTCAAGTTTTTTGTCAAGGCTTGCTTGCTGTCTGCTTGTATAAGGCAGTCATCCAGGTAAGGGTATATTTGTATCCCCTGGAGTCTGCAGTGTGCAATTACTGATGCCAGGCATTTCGTGAATACTCTGGGTGCAGTAGATCAGCTAAAAGGCAATGCTGAGAATTGATAATGCTCTGACCCTGCAAGAAATCTGAGGTATCTTCTGCAACTGTCTGATTGGGACATGCAGGTATGCCTCCTTGAGGTCCAGAGTAACCAGCCAAGACCCCTTGCCCAGCATGGGAAGGAGTTGCTGTAGTGTCAGCATTTTGAATTTTGGTACAATGAGAAAAGTGTTTAGAGCGGACAAGTCCAGTACAGGTCTCCATTGCTTTTCTTTTCTTGGAATAAGGAACAGTCTTGAGTAAAATCCCTGGCTTTATTCCTGAGGAGGAACCTTTTCTATTGCTTTGATTTGTCTCAGCTTTGAAACTTGTTCGAATGCCTCTGCCCTTTGATTTTGTGGCAGGTTTGGCATGCCTTGTCTTGTTGGTAAAGTATGGAAGTGGAACCTGTAGCCTTGGTCTATTATGTCCAGAATCCATTTGTCCTTTGTTAAGATGTGCCAATTTTTTGACAATAAGGATAATTTTCCGCCTAAAGGTGCTTCTCTTTGAGCCTTGGTCGGCGGTGTCAAAGGCAAGTCATTGTGATTGTCCCTGTGGAGCAGGGGAAGTCCCTGCCACCTCTCTGATTAGTCGGTTGCCATTGGCGTCCCCTGTAGGAGCCTCTGTATTGCCCTCTTCCTCGGGTACGCCTGTTTTTTCCCCTTTGAAACGTGTCAGTGTCCGGAAAGGACCAGTTCTTAGAAGGCCAATTCCTGCTGAACCTAGGGGGCTGAACCTGGAGGAAATCCTTGACTGTTTGCACTGATTTAGCATTTTCCTCAATTGATTTCAACACATCCTGAGCATTAGCACCAAATAGCTTGTGTTTTTCCAGAGGTGCATCTAGAAGCTTTGCTTTAACATGATCTGGTAATGGCTGCTCTTTTAACCATGCATGTCTACGTATGACGGCCCCTGTCATAGCTGCCCTACATGAAGCTTCCAATGCATCATATCCACACTGAAGAAAATGATTGCTAACCTGCTGTGTGTTGTGAACCACATCCTGCAAGGCCTTTCTATCTACAGGCTCAGGAGAGGCTAACTTTATCTGCAAATCATCCATCAAGAAATCCTGATACTGAAACATATGAAAAAGGCAATTGAGGGCTCTCATGGCAAGTGTGGTTGAGGTATAAACTTTTTTGCCCCACCTCTCCAGGGACCTAGCTTCCCTGTCTGAGGGAAAAGGATTCTTGGCCGTGGATGCTGTCACCCCTTTGGGCCCCTGGGAAATTGTTTCTAGAGCAACAGCATGGGCCTTAAAGAAATGTTTATGAGTTTCAGGAAAGTACAGTTGTGTACACCTACCATAAATGTAGATGTTAGAGTGTCTTCACTGTTGCAGTCATAACTGTAGGGTGCTCCTGCCGGCAGGCAGCCCGAGGTCGGCCAGAATCCCAAAGTCTGGGTCCGGCGTCGGCTGTAAAAGCTAGTATCCTGACGTCAGTACGCCTTGGTACATAGCCCTCAGCCGACGCCATCTTCTCCAGCCTTTCTTGCCCTAGATGTCAGAATACTCCCATAAATCAAAAATGAATCCAACAAGGAAACACAAATACACCACAAAAAAGGAAAAGAGGGGATAGGAGGGGAGGTTCGACTGCAACAGTGAAGACACTCAACATCTACATTTATGGTAGGTGTACACAACTGTACTATGTTCTTCGTGGTTTCACTGTTGCAGTCATAACTGTGGGTGGAATCCCAAAGCAGTGTAGAGAGGGAGGAGGCTTTAGATAGAAGAAGGGAGGCAAGAATACCCTGCAAGACAGCAGAGGCAAAGCCTGCCCTAGACTTAGAAAACAAAGGGAGATTGTAGTGCTTGGAAAAAGTATGCACTGAACTCCAAGTGGCAGCTTCCAAGATATCCTTGGTAGGTAGTCCTAAGAAAAGCTGTAGAAGTAGCAGCTGCTCTAGTAGAATGACTTCTAATGGTTCCAGGAAACTGTTTACCATGATGAGTGTAACAAAATCTGATCCCATAAGCAATCCATTTGGAAATGGTTTGTTTAGAAATAGGTTTTCCAAGTGAACTGGAGGCAAAGGAAACAAACAGTTGGTTAGACTTTCTGAATTCTTTAGTCTTGTCCAAGTAAAATCTTAACTGTCTGTGCACATCCAATGAATGCAAAATCTTTTCCCCTTTATTTTGAGGATTTGGAAAGAAAGTAGGAAGGTGAATTGTCTGATTCAAGGCCACTTTGAAATCACCTTAGGCATGAAAGTAGGATTGGTCCTCAAGGATACTCTGTCCTGATGGAAAATAAGGTAAGGTTCCACAGCCATAAGAGCTTGCAACTCTGAGACCCTTCTGGCAGAGGTCAAAGCTAACAAAAGAACAGTCTTCCAAGATAGAAACTTAATATCTGAAGATGCAGCAGGCTCAAAAGGAGGCAAAGTAAGTTTTTCTAAAACATAATTAAGATCCCAGGCAGGGACGGAGGGGTCCTTGGAGGCAAAATTCTAGCCCCTCAAAAACTGCTTCACCAAAGGATGTGAAAAACAGGAGGATCAGAACTGAAATGCAGAGATAGCAGAAGCATGAATCTTAATGGAAGAAAATGAAAGTCCCCTAGATAAAAGCTCCGAAAGGTAAAGCAAAATTGAGGAGAGATCAGGAACCTGAGGATCAGAACCTGGTCCTCCTGCATCCAAATAGAAAACCTCTTCCATTTAGAGGCATAAGATTTCCTAGTGCTAGGCCATCTAGCCTCCAAAAGAACATCCAGAACTTGTTTGGGAAGACTAGAGGCAATCAAATTCCTTTGAAGAGCCAAGCTGCCAGGCAAAGGGTCTTGAGGTTGGAATGTAGTAACTGACCCTGATGCTGGGACAGAAGAAGGGTTCAGTGGAAGGATCCAAGGAGGCCCCGAGAACAGGAGCTTTAGAGTCGGATACCAAAACTGTCGAGGCCAATTTGGAGCAATCAAGATGAGGAACTTGGGCTTGTCCTGCTTTATCTTCAGTAGTACCCGAGGCAGTAGAGGAAGAGGAGGGAAGGCATATGCAGACAGACTTCTCCAACTGAAAGACAGGGCATCCACTCTCCATGCTGTTTTGTGGAAGGACCTGGTGCAAAAGCGAGGCAGCTGATGATTGAGATGGGATGCGAACAGATCTATCTGGGGACATCCCCAAACTGCAGTAATCATTTTGAACAAGTTGGTGTCTAGCATCCATTCGTGAGGATCTGAAATGTTTCTGCTCAGGCTGTCTGCTAAAAGATTTTGTTTTCCTGGAATGAATTGAGCCTGGAGATGCAGATTCAAATTTAGAGCTGTGTCCCATAAACTCATAGCCAGTCTGCAAAGGGGGTAAGAATGAGATCCCCTGCTTGTTGATGTACCACATGACCGTGGTGTTGTCTGTGAATTAGCAGAGGCCCTGGTTGTAAAGGTGCTTGAAGGCCAAAGGGCATTTTGAACTGCCAACATCTCCTTCAGATTGATGTGCCAGTGAAGATGGTCCTTTGTCCAGGTTCCTTGCTGGCAATTGTCTAGAAAATGTGCTCCCCAAGCATAATCCGAGGCATCCGTGGTTAGGATTTGAGTAGGTTGAGGGAGACGAAAAGGTTTTCCTTCGTTTAAAATGCATGCCCTGGACCACCAGAGGAACTCCTTCTGGAGGCAGGGGATCAGAGGAATCAGAATATCCAGATCGTGATAATGCTGTGACCATACACTTTTCAGATACCATTGAAGCTTTCTCATGTGAAGCCTTGCTTGGAATCAACAGAATGCAGGAAGCCATGTAGCCCAGAGCCTGCAGGAATTTCCTTGCAGTGAGCTGAGATAGAGTTGCCAAGGTGTTGAAAGTAGAAGCCAGCTGAGTTTGTTTTTCTGGAGTGAGGTAGGCCCTTTGTAAGGTTGTGTTTAAGAGGGCTCCCAAGAATACCATTTGTTGAGAAGGGATCAAATGTGACTTTTTTATGTTCACTGAGAATCCCAGTAAAAGGAGAAGACGTTGAACGAAGTCTAGGTGTTGAAGCAGAAGTTCTTTGCTGTCTGCCTGAATAAGGCAGTCGTCCAAATAGGGGTAAATCTGAATCCCCTGAAGTCTGCAGTAAGCCACTACTGATGCCAGGCACTTGGTGAAGACTCTGGGCGCAGTAGATAAACCAAAGGGCAGAACAGAGAATTGAAAGTGCCTCGAACCTGCCTTGAACCTGAGGAATTTCCTGCGGTCTTGTCTGATAGGGATATGCAAATAGGCTTCCTTTAAGTCCAATGTCACCATCCAGGCGTCCTGAGAGAGCATTGGAAGTAACTGTTGCAGAGGGAGCCACTTGAACTTTGGAATTTCCAAAAGGTGTTCAACACAGAAAGGTCCAGAATAGGTCTCCAAGAGTTTTGTTTTCTGGGAACCAGAAACAGCCTTGAATAAAATCCTTTCCTATTTCCAAGAGTGGAACAGGCTCTATGGCTCTCATGGCCAGAAGAGCATCCACTTGAGTTAAGGCCTCTGACCATTTAAGTTTTGGCAGATCTGGCCAACCGTGAGTCCTTGGCAAAGTGTGAAAGTGGAACTTGTAACCTTTAAAATCACATCCAATACCCATTTGTCCTGGGTAATATGAATCCAATTCCTGTAAAAAGAGACAGTTTTCCTCCGAGGGGCGCCCAGGTAAAGAGGTCCTGAAGCCCAACCGAGAGTCATTGAGTTTGTTTTCTTTGAGATTGGGATCTGTCTTCCCTTCTAGGTGAAGAAGCAGTCCATTGTCTAGATCTGTACGAGGCCTGGCCTTGACCACGGCCTCTGCAGCGCCTATATCTTCCCTTTGAGGCCTGTCAGGCGGGAAAGGACCAATTTTAGTGGGCCAATTCCTGGAAAATCTAGGAGGCTGAACCTGCAAGAAATCTTTTACAGTCTGCATGGACTTTGCCTTTTCTTCCATCTTTTTAATAACTTCCTCAGCCTTAGAACCAAAAAGAACATCATGTTGAACAGGGGCATCTAATAACTTAGCCTTAACCTGTTCAGGCAAACTTTGTTCACGAAGCCAGGCATGTCTCCTAATCACAGTACCAGAGGCAGCAGCCTTGCAGGAAGCATCCAAAGCATCAAACCCACAATGTAAGCTATGCTTGTTAACCTGTTCAGTAGCATGCAAAACATCCTGAAGTTCCTTATCCTCTGCACAAGCAGGTACGGAAGCAAGCTTTTGCTTTAAAACAGACAAAAGAAATTGCTGGTATTTAAACATATGAAACTGGCAATTTAATGCCCTTACAGAAAGGGTAGCAGAAGTATATACCTTTTTGCCCCACCTGTCTAAAGCACGAGAATCCTTCTCAGAGGGAATAGGATTTTTAGAAGTAGCAACCTTAGAACCCTGAGAAATAGTTTCAGGGTCTGCAGAAGGATTTTTAAATAGAAATAAATGAGAGTCAGGAACCCTATAAAATCTATCAGGCTTAGAAGGAGCAGGAGGCATGGAATCAGGATTCAAATTAGCCTCAGAAAAAGCATCATCCACAATGTCCAAAACAGGAGGGATAGCTAAAGGTCTATGCTGAGGAAGAAGAAGAAATTCTCTAAGCCTCTTTTTGGAAGCAGAATATTCCTGTCCTTCCCAATGAAAATGTTCCCTCATCTCATGCAAGGTTTCCCCAAAAGAAAAATCCTCAGGCGGAGAAGCCGAGGGCAAAGATTCCTCAGCATCCGAATCCTCATAAGGGGGGAAGGAATAGTCCTGATCAGAGGAAGTAACAGAAGAGACAGTGGCCTGGTCAGAAGAATCCAGAGTAACATCCTGTCGAGGCCTTTTCTCAGGAGGGGGGTGAGAACCCCTAATCATTGTAAGCAAGTCTTCAGCCATTCTCAATAATTGTTTTTGTGTCTTGGGAGTGGATTCAGAAACAGCTTGAGCTGGAACTTTAGACTTAGAAGGAGTCTTTGTCTTTGCCTTTGAAATAGTAATGTGAGTAGGCCTGAAAACCCCCTCAGAAGCCGGTACTTGCACAGCGGTTCCGGACCCATCTGAAGGAGCGACGTCCGAAGGTCCTGTAGCAGTTAAAATAGTGGGCCTTGATGGCTCCCCATGGGAGTCCAGATCGCCATCGGTTAAGAAGCGGCCGACAGGGGCTGCAAAAGCGCTTCACTGACGACAGCCGAACCGGACGCTGGCTCCAGCTGCAACGAGTCCTGTTTGGACCTCGGAGGCCTGTCTTTATCTTTGCGCTTCTTTTGAACTCCGGTAGTATCCGACGACATTCTGTAATTGAAGCGCCTGCCAAAATAATTTAAAGCCCAGTCGTTCCTGCTTGATAGTACGAGAGTTGAACCTGGCACAGAACCGACAACAAGAAATGTCGTGGTCAGGGCCTAAGCAAGGTAGACAGTAAGAGTGGAAATCTTTATGAGGTATTTGTTTCCCACGCTATACAATTGTTAACTTTTTCTGACATCAGAGGAACAAGAAAAGATTCCCAACGGGTACTTAGCTTTGAGAAGAGAAGTAACAACTTCGGACCGACAACAACCAAGAATGCTGTTCAAAATCGCCAACCAACGCTTTTATGAGCTGCTTTCCACCGCACGGCAAGAAAGACTGGAGAAGATGGCGTCGGCTGAGGGCTATGTACCAAGGCATACTGACGTCAGGATACTAGCTTTTACAGCCGACGCCGGACCCAGACTTTGGGATTCTGGCCGACCTCGGGCTGCCTGCCGGCAGGAGCACCCTACAGTTATGACTGCAACAGTGAAACACAAAGAACATCCCTGTAGTATCTGTCCGGCTTGACAGGAGCAGGGGGGAGAGAATCAGGAGAAGCAATCGAATCTGAGTACACATCATCCAGAACATCTAGCACTGGAGGGGATAGCTAAAGGCCTGTGTTGGGGAAGCTTAAGGAAGGTACGAAGCAGTTTCCTGGAATCGGAGAATTCCCGGCCTTGTCACTGAAAGTGCTCTCTCATGGAGTGGAGAATTTCCCCAAAAGAAATATCCTCAGGAGGAGAGGCAGAGGGGATAGAATCCTCCGCATCTGAATCCTCGTAGGCCTGGAAGGACTCTTCCTGGGTATCTGAGTGATCAGAGTGACCAGAGGCTTCATATGAAGAAAGGGTGTCTGTATGCTGAACCCTGGGCCTTTTGTCAGAAGGTGGCTGAGATCCTTTGTCAGGATGGGCCTGGGAGCCTCTGATTAAAAAAAATTAAATCTGCAGCTAAAGACATGATTTGTTTATCAGTAGTGGGCTGAGGCAAAGCTTTAGGAGGGTGAGACTTAGCCTGGCTAGCAGCCTTAGCACGTGTGTAGGCCTTGATAGACATAGACATAGGGGGCCCAGCTGCCCCACATGCTGGAGTAACCTTGTCCACTGGTATGGTCTCAGGCAAATCTTAGGCTTCAGAATCTGGAGGAAAATCAACCACCGGCACCGGCGCAGGCTCCGGGGCCGGAGTGATCGGTGAAGCGGTGTCGTCGGTCCGGAGCAGTGGAACAACCGCCTCAGAAAAGACCGATGCACTTGCGGTAATTTTTGGTATGGTGTCGGTGGTAGTCGCGGGCCGAGGATGTCGGTCCCGGTCCTTCCGTTTTTTTGGAAATATGAGGTGTCTTGTTCCGACGGCATGGTATAAGAGAATTTATAGCCAAAAAAGTCTTCAGCAAACTCTGCCCGGCGCCTGAGGGTGCACTTATTGAAGCAAGCACAGGCAGCACAGGACGAGACGTCGTGGTCTGGGCCAAGGCAAGGGAGGCAGTAAGAATGAAAGTCCTTAGAGGTATTTGTTTACCACAAGACAAACAGTTATTAACTTTTTCAGTTTTTTCTGACATCGGCTGAGGCAAGAAAAAGATCCCCAATGGGGTACTTAGCTTTTTTGATGACTTCGGATACGTAAAACACAGGAGCTGACCGACCGGTACTTGCGAACTGCTTCTGCTTCGGGCACCGCGCGGCAAGAAAGACGGAGGAAGATGGCGTCGGCTGATGCTTTTGTACCCCAGCCGCTCTGACGTCGGGGAGGAGGCGGCATCAGCCAACGTCGGACCCAGACTTTGGAATCAGGCCGACCGAGGGCTGCCTGAGGCAGGACAACCCAAATGTAAGGACTGCACAGTTGCATTCTTGAAGGACATCACCTCATGTTGTGGGTAGGTGACAGAGGCCTGACACCAGTTCCCAGGTAATTCCTCCCTCAAAATCAGTAAGGGGCTACTGCCCACACAGTCTGTTACCATAACCCTGATGTCAGAAGCTGTGGACTGTTTAGTAGCTTTGAACCAAACCAACATCAGTCTGGTGTTGGTGTGTGAGTAGAGGATCACAGTCACAGCAGACTCTGGAAAGGTTGAGCCATGGGATTTGAGCTTAAAAGGAACTGGACCTGGAGGCTGTAAAGGTGGATCACCTGTGTCAACAATCTCAAGCCCAGGTGAGGGAGTCACAAAAACTTCTTCAGCCTTCCCAAAGTACAGTTTTGTACCTACCATAAATGTAGATGTCCGATAGGTATGCATCTGCAGTCCTCACATATGGGTTGTCCTGCCTCAGGCAGCCTCTCGGTCGGCCGGATTCCAAAGTCTGGGTCCGGCGTCGGCTGATGTCGCTCTTTCTCCGACGTCAGAGTGCCTGGGGTATAAAAGCGTCAGCCGACGCCAACGTCCTCAGTTTTTCTTGCCCCAGATGCCAGGTGCCCTCTAAGGAAGGCTAAATTTGGAGAAATGCAATAAATTCCAAACATGCACAGAAATATATATATATATATATATATATATATATATATATATATATATATATATATATATATATATATATCTCAAACAAATACACCATAATAGATAACCCCAGCTAGCTATGAGAGGGATAAGTTCCCAAGAAATACCACAGAGGGGAAGGAGGGAGGGTAAACCTGACTGCAGATGCATACCCATCGGACATCTACATTTATGGTAGGTACAAAACTGTACTATGTCCTTCAAGGATGCATCTGCAGTCCTCACATATGGGTAGAATGCCATAGCCAATCTGGGGGTGGTAGGATCTATGTATAGGAAGGTGTAGCTAAAATGCCCTGCAGGACTGTCGTAGCAAAGCCTGCTCTGGATCTGGAATATAAAGGTAAATTGTAATGCTTGGAAAATGTATGCACGGAGCTCCATGTAGCAGCTTCTAAAATGTCCTTGGTAGCCACCCCTCTCAAGAAGGCTGTGGAGGTGGCTGTGGCTCTGGTGGAATGAGGTCTAATGTTAGCTGGCACAGTTTTGCCATGAAAGGAGTAACAAAAACAAATGCAATTTCCTATCCATTTTGAAATTGTCTGTTTGGAAATTGCTTTTCCTTGTGCACCAGCAGCATATGCTACAAACAGCTGGTCAGTTTTTCTGTAACTTTTAGTTCTGTCCAAGTAGTAGCGCAACTGTGAATGTCCAGGGTATGCAGAAGTTTCTCCCCTTTGTTTTGTGGATTTGGAAAGAAGGTAGGCAGGTGGATAGCTTGGTTCAATGAGACCCTGGATACCACTTTTGGCATAAATGAAGAATTGGTTCTCAATGAAACTCTGTCCTGATGAAAAATAAGAAATGGTTTTACTGCCATGAGGGCCTGTAACTCGGATACTCTTCTTGCTGAGGTTATGGCCAGAAGGAAGGCAGTCTTCCAAGACAGGAACTGTAGTTCTGAAGATGCTGCTGGTTCAAAGGGAGGCAGTGTTAGTTTTTCCAACACAAAGCTAAGGTCCCACCATGTAGGCACTGGTGGTTTTCTTGGAGGATTGATGTTTTTAATTCCTCTTAGAAACTGTCTAAGGAGAGGATGAGAGAAGACAAATGGATCAGTATTGTATTCTGCTGAAATTGCTGAAGCTTGAATTTTAATGGAAGAGTAAGACAGGCCATTGTGGAGCATTTCTGCCAAGTATTCCAGGATATGTGCCATGTTCATTACTGTCGCATCTAGGCCCTTTGTGGTGCTCCAAGTGCGGAATCTTTTCCATCCTGCTGAGTAAGCCTTTCTTGTGGAAGGCCGGCGAGCTTCCATGATGATATCCTTCACTCTCTTGGATAGCTTATCCTGGGAAGGAGTCAAGGTATTCTCCAGGCTGTTAGCTGCAAGGTTTTCAGGTTGGAATGCAGAGTTTTGTAATTGTGCTGTGTCAGGAGAAGTGGCCATTGAGTAAGAGGCCACGGTTTTGTGCGTGACATGCTCTTTAACAGTGGGTACCAGTGCTGTCTTGGCCAGTCCGGAGCTATCAGAATCACTTTTGGCTGCTCTGTCCTGATCTTCAGTAAGACCTTGGTCATTAATGGAAGAGGTGGAAATGCATACACTGTTAGAGTTCTCCAGCTGAAAGAGAGGGCGTCCACTTTCCATGCTTGTGGGTGGTATGTCCTTGAGCAGAATTTCTTCAGCTGATGATTGTGGTGGGAGGCAAAAAGATCTATGTCCGGCCTCCCCCATGATTGCGTTATCTGAAGGAAGATGTCGGGGTGCAGCATCCATTCGTGTGCATCCATGATATTTCTGCTTAGGCTGTCCGCCAGTATATTGTCTTTTCCTGGCACAAACTGTGATTGCAGCTCTATATTGAGTTTCAGGGAAAGTTCCCATAGATTCATTGTCAGTCTGCAAAGAGGGTAGGAATGGGTACCTCCTTGCTTGTTTATGTACCACATAACTGTGGTGTTCTGTCCGTATTAGCAGGTGGCCTTGATGCAGAAAGAGTTTGAAGGCCTCGATTGCATGCATCACTGCCAGCATTTCCTTTTGGTTTATGTGCATGTGTAGCTCCTTTTGTGACCATAGTCCTTGAATACATCTGCCCTCCATGTGTGCTCCCCAACCGTGGTCTGAAGCATCCGTTGTAATGGTTTGGCTGGCTATTGGTTTGCTGAAGGGCAGACCCCTGTTTGACTGGCTTGCTTGAGCCCACCACAGAAATTCCTTTTGAAGGCATGGAATGAGTGGGATCATACTTTCTAAGCTGTGATTGTGCTGAGTCCATAAACTGCTTGGGTACCATTGTAGTTTCCTCATATGCAGCCTTGCTTGTGGAATCGGAAGAATGCAAGATGCCATGTAACCCAGGGCCTGCAGGATTTTCCTTGCAGTCAGCTGAGTTTGTCTTGTGAGATTCTTGAAGTAATCCTTTAGTTGTCTTTGTTTTTCTTCTGTGAGAAAAGCCATTTGGTTGGTTGTTGTCTAGATCCGCACCCAGAAAAGTTATTCTTTGGGATGGAACAAGTCTTGATTTGCGAATGTTGACTGTATATCCCAAGGCCTGAAATAGGTGGATGTCATAATTCAAGTGTTTCAACAAAGTTTGTTGGCTGTCCGCTTGTATAAGGCAGTCGTCCAGATATGGGTATATTTGAATCCCCTGAAGTCTGCAGTGTGCAATTACTGATGCCAGGCATTTCGTGAATACTCTGGGCGCAGTAGATAAGCCAAAGGGCAATGCTGAGAATTGATAATGCTCTGAACCTGCAAGAAATCTGAGGTGTCTTCTGCAACTTTGTCTGATAGGGACATGCAGGTATGCCTCCTTGAGGTCTAGAGTTACCAGCCAAGACCCCTTGCCCAGCATGGGAAGGAGTTGCTGTAGAGTCAGCATTTTGAATTTTGGCACAATGAGATAAGTATTCAGTGCGGACAAGTCGAGAATAGGCCTCCATTGTTTTTCTTTTCTTGGAACAAGGAATAGTCTGGAATAAAATCCTTGTCCTTGTTCTGAAAGAGGAACCTTTTCTATAGCTTTCATTTGCATTAAGCTGGAGATTTGTTTCAAAACCTCTGCCTTTTGATTTGGTGGCAGGTCTGGCATGCCTTTTCTTTTTGGCAATGTGTGAAAATGGAACCTGTATCCTTTGTCTATTATTTGCAGTGTCCATTTGTCCCTTGTAAAACTGTGCCAATTTTCTGAGAATAAAGAAAGCTTTCCGCCCAAAGGTGCTTCTAATTGAGCCCTGGTTGGCGGAGTCAAAGTAAAGTCATTGAGTCTGTCCTTGTGCAGCAGTTGTAGGTCCTGCACTACCTCTCTGGTTGGGAGGCTGCCATTGACGTCCTCTGTAGGAGCCTCTAGCTTGCCCTCTACCTCTGGCACGCCTGTTCTTGCCTCTCTGAAATCTCTCTGTGTCTGGAAAGGACCAATTCTTGGTAGGCCAATTTCTGCTGAATCTTGGTGGTTGGACTTGGAGAAAATCTTTGACTGTTTGTACAGATTTTGCCTTTTCCTCAAATTTCTTTAAGACCTTCTGAGCAGTGGAGCCAAATAACTTTTGCTTTTAAAGTGGAGCATCCAGAAGCTTTGCTTTAACATGGTCTGGCAGAGATTGTTCCTTCAGCCAAGCATGCCTACGTATGACTGCACCTGTCATAGCTGACCTACATGAAGCTTCCAATGCATCATAACCACACTGTAAGAAATGGTTGCTAACCTGCTGGGAGTTATGCACCAGATCCTGAAGTGATTTGCGATCTAGGGGTTCAGGAGAAGACCGTTTCTTATGCAATTCATCTAACAAATACTCTTGGTACTGTATCATATGAAACTGACAATTTAATGCCCTCATAGAAAGAGTAGCAGAAGTATACACTTTTTTACCCAATCTCTCTAAAGCCCTGGACTCCCTTTCAGAGGGAAGTGGATTTTTAGAAGCGGCAGCTGCAACCCCTTTAGGGCCCTGGGAAATAGTTTCTGGATCAGCAGAGTGGGCCTTGTAAAGAAAATGATGCGAGTCCGGGACCCTGTAGTACCTATCGGGTTTGACAGGGGCCGGAGGAAGAGTGTCAGGGGTTATGCTAGACTCAGAGTACACATCCTCAATGACATTTAAAACAGGAGGAATAGCCAAAGGTCTATGCTGAGGTAAATGCAGAAAAAGTACAGTTTTGTACCTACCATAAATGTAGATGTTCGAGGATCCCATTGCTGCAGTCCTTACTATTGGGTATAGTCCGCATCCAGTCGGCCCGAATACCAGAGTATAAGGCTGACGTCGGTCAGGGCGCATTAGACTGACGTCAGTACGTCAGGGTACTAATGCTCATGACCCACGTCATATCCTCAGTCTTTTCTTGCCCCAGATGTCAGAAGACCCTAAAAAGACAAGGCCCAAAATACCTGCACCAAAAATATGTACAGCATATACAAGAATATATACAAAAATATAAGCATGTAACCTCACCTACACAACCACCCCTAAACACAGAGGGAAGGAGGAGGGTAAATTGGACTGCAGCAATGGGATCCTCGAACATCTACATTTATGGTAGGTACAAAACTGTACTATGTTCTCCCCATTGCTGCAGTCCTACTATTGGGTAGAATCCCAAAGCAGAGGTAAGGGAGGCTGGCAAATCATAAAGAAGCAGGAGCTGACAACATGCCTTGCAAAACAGCTGTGGCAAAACCAGCCCTAGACTTAGAGTAGATAGGAAGGTGATAATGCTTAGAGAAAGTATGCACTGAACTCCAAGTAGCTGCTTCCAAAATATCCTTAGTTGCCACCCCTTAGAAATGCTGTTGAAGTGGCAGTAGCCCTAGTGGAATGAGGCCTAATCCCAGCTGGAATCTCCTTGCCATGATGGGAATAACAAAATGCAATGCAAAAGCCAATCCACCTAGAAATAGTTTGTTTTGACACAGGCTTGCCCTGTGAATTCAAAAAAGAAACAAACAACTGCTGAGACTGCCTAAAATCCTTAGTCCTGCTTAAATAATAACGTAATTGCCTGTGTACATCTAAAGTGTGCAAAATCTTTTCCCCTTTATTTTGGGGTCTGCATAAAAGTAGGCAAATGAATAGTTTGGTTTAAAGCCACACTAGAAACCACCTTAGGCATAAAGGAAGGATTAGTAATGATACCCTATCCTTATGGAAAATCAAAAATGGCTCTACTGCCATAAGGGCCTGCAACTCAGACACCCTTCTTGCAGAAGTAATAGCCAACAGAAAAGCAGTCTTCCATGACAAGTATTTCAATTCAGCAGTAAGGCTCAAAAGGTTGTAGAGTAAGTTTTCCAACACAAAATTGAGATCCCAAGCAGGAGTAGGAGCTCTACGTGGGGTCTTATATTCTTTGCCCCTCTAAGAAACTGCTTGAACAAAGGATCACGAAAACAATGGTGGGTCACAATCATAGTGAGCTGAAATTGCTGCAGCATGAATCTTAATGGAAGAGAAGGACAAACCTTTGTCCAATAACTCAGTAAGGTATTGAAGAGCCACACTCAAATTAGGCTCAGAAACCTGCAAATTCTTTGCTGTACTCCAAAATAAAAATCTCTTCCATTTTACACTTTACTTGTACTAGGTCTTCTAGCTTCCATAATCACATTTAAAACTTGTTGAGGAAGTTGAGACCTGCTGTGTTTCAACACAGAAGATGCCAGGCTGTTAGATGAAGAGAGTGAAGCTTGACATTGAGCAGATGACCATCCTTCTGAGATAACAGATGAGGAATCAGAGGTAAAGGCCATGGAGGCTTCCTTACCAGACTCCAGTAGTGGGTACCAGTGTTGCCGAGGCCAATCTGGAGCTATCAAAATCATCCTTGGCCTGTCTTGTCTGACCTTTAATAGTACCTTTGGAAGAAGAGGCAGAGGAGGAAAGGCATACACATGAAGGTTTTTCCAACTGAAAGACAGAGCATCCACTTTCCAAGCTGTGTGATGAAACCCCTTTGTGCAATACTGTGGCAGCTGGTGGTTTAGTGGAGAAGCGAACAGATCTATGTCTGGAGTTCCCCATGACACTGTCAATTTTGAAATACATGAAGATCCAGTTTCCACTGTGGGGATCCATGATTTGTCTGCTTAACACATCTGCTAAGGAGTTCTGTGCTCCGCAGAAACCTTGCCTGAAGAGTTAGTTGCAAAGGCGCAGTCTCCCATAAAATCATTGCTTGCCTGCATAGAGGATAAGAATGTGTTCCCCTTGCTTGTTGATGTACCACATGACAGTTGTGTTGTCTGTTAGAATCAACACCTGCCCTGGAAGAAGTAACTCCTTGAAAGCCATTAATGCAAACTGGACTGCTAACATCTCCTTCATGTTGATATGTAGATGCTGTAGTCTGGCAGGCCACTTGTCTTGTATCCACTTTCCATTTAGATGAGCTCCCAAGCAATGTCCGAGGCATCTGTCGTTAAAATCTGACTCGCCTCTGGCCGGGTCACAGAGAGTCCCTTGTTTAGGTGACATTCCTGAGCCCACCACATAAATTCTTTTTGAAGGCAAGGTATTATTTGAATGACAGTGTCCAAATCCTGGCAGTGCTGTGTCCATACATTTTTGAGATACCATTGTAGCTTCCTCATATGCAGTTTGGCATTGGGAAGCACCAGAATACAAGATGCCATGAACCCTAATGCTTGAAGGACTGTCCTTGCAGTCAGCACGGACTGATGAGATAGTTGATGGAAGTAAAGTGATAGACTCTTTTGTTTGTCCGGGGTTAAAAGGCCATCTGGGCTGCTGTATTCAGTCTCACACCCAGAAAGCACATGTCTTGAGAGGGTACTAGACTGGACTTTATTTCGTTCACAGAATACCTAGGCATCTTAGCACTGCTATGACATGTTCCAGATGCTGTAGAAGGTCTTCCTTTTCTTGAGCCAGAATCAGGCAGTCGTCCAAGTAAGGATAGATTTGAATTCCTTGAAGCCTGAAGTAAGCTATCACTGGAGCCAGAACCTTTGTGAATACTCTAGTAGATACGCCAAAGGGCAATGCAGAGAACTGATAATGAGAATTTCCAGCTCGAAACCGCAGATACTTCCTGCAACTTAGCCTTATAGGCACATGAAGGTAAGCTTCCTTGAGATCTAAAGTTACCATCCAGTGATCTTTGCCCAGCAGAGGTAAAAGCTGTTGTAACGTCAACATCTTGAACTTGGGAATGTCCAGAAAAGTGTTGAGGAGAGATAAATCCAAAATTGGTCTCCACGTGTTCCCCTTCTTTGGTACTAGGAACAGGCGAGAATAAAATCCTAGGCCCCTTTCTGATACAGGGACTGGCTGTATGGCCCCTATTTGTAGCAACTGAGAAACTTGCTTGTGAGCCTCTTTTCTTTGTGGAGGAGGAACGTCTGGCATGCCTTTGAAAGGGGGCATTGTATGGAAATAAAATCTGTAACCGTGGTGAATGATATCCAACACCCATTTGTCTTGAGTAATTAAATCCCAATTTTCTTTGAAAAGAGACAGTCTTCCTCCCAAAGGAGCTGCCAGGCGGAATCTACTGGCAGCTGAAAGACAGGTCATTGGGTCTGTTTGAAAGGACTGACCCTGCCCTCACCAGAAGTCTGAGCAGGTGAACTCCCTGTTCTAGGCCTAAAGAACCTTGAGCCCTGCCCTACCACGTCTAGACCTACCCCTAGACTGGGAATCATAAGCAGGATATGTCCCTTAGCAGGCCAATTTCTACTAAACCCGGTGGCTGCACCTGCAAAAATCTTTAACAGTTTGCATAGACTTAGCTTTGTCCTCCATTTTCTTTAAAACTGCTTCCACAGGCGATCCAAACAACACATCAGACTGTAAAGGAGCATCCAAAATCCTTGTCTTAACATGCTCAGCTAAATTCTGATCCTTCAACCAGGCATGCCTGCGAAGAACAGAACTAGTAGCAGCCACCCTCGAGGAGGCCTGTACAGCATCAAAACCACATTGCAAAGAATGCTTACCCACTTGTTCAGACACATGAACCAAATCCAGCAACTCTTTACACTCAATACCTTCCAAAGCATCCACCTTAGATTTCAATTGTGAAAGGAGATAATTCTGATATTTTAGCATGTGAAACTGACAATTCAAAGCTCTCATGGCTAGAGTGGAAGAAGTATACACTTTCTTTCCCCACCTATCCAAAGCCCTAGCCTCTTTATCAGTGGGAACAGGATTTTTAATCACAGAAGCTTTAACACCTTTAGGCCCTTGAGAAATAGTTTCTGGGTCCGCCCTAGGACTCTTAAACAAATACTTATGAGCGGCACCCTATAATACCTATCAGGCTTAACAGGAGCAGGAGGCAAAGAGTCAGGGTTCAGGGAAGCCTCTGCAAAACATCTTCCACCACATTCAACACAGGAGGAATAGCTAAGGGCCTATGCTGGGGTAAAACAAGAATTCCCTAAGCCTTTTCCTGGAATCAGAGTAATCCTGGCCTTCCCATTTAAAGTGCTCCCTCATGGAATGCAGAGTCTCTGAAAATGAGAAATCCTCAGGAGGAGAAGCTGTAGGAGTGGAATCATCCACATCAGAATCAGAATAAGTAGGATACTCCTGCAAGTCTTCAGAAGACTCTGAAGCCTCTGAACACTGTTCAAAACTATCAAACTCGGTTCCACCCTAGGCCTCTTATCAGGCGGGCATAGAACCTCTAATCATAGTAATCAAATCTTCTGCCATTTTAAGCATAAGTTTCTTAGGTACAGAACCGAAATGCCAGGAGAAGCCCCACTGAAGCTGAAGTAGGCCTACCTCTCAAAGAAGTTTTGGCAACAGAAGGAGGCTCTAACTACCTTGGGAAGAGAGGGAAGAACAGTCACCTGAGAAGCCCCTCAGCCTGGCCTACCTCCTGAGAAGGCACATCCTGTAACAGTAAAGTTTCTGCCTGGGACTCCATGGAAACTCCTGGCAAAACCTCTGGCTCCACTGAGCCTTCTAAAGAACCGGCGTCCGGGACTGCGGTTCATCAACCCAGGCTTAGCTGTTTGTCCTTGCGCTTCTTGGGCCAAGCGGGCGTCGGAGCATCCGGCGGCATTTTATAATTGCTTCCCAAACACTAACCTGGCACAGTCTAACCTCCTCTTAATAGTGCGTTTGTTAAACCTAGCACAAGAGCGGCAACCAACAACGTCGTGCTCAGGCCTAAACAAGGTATACACAAGGTATGGTAATCCCTATGAGGTATCTGTTTCCCACAAGAAATACAGTTATTCACTTTTCTGACATCGGTAAAATACTGAGGCAAGAAAAACCAAAATGTTCCGCCAACTCTGTTTGGTCTGAAACTCGGTTCGGAAATATTTCAGAACGCCAACCTGCACTTCAAAACTGCTTCTGCATCGGACCATGCGGCAAAAGACAGAGGATATGGCGTCGGTCATGCGCATTAGTACCCTCTGGTATTCGGGCCGACTGGATGCGGACTATACCCAATAGTAAGGACTGCAGCAATGGGGAACGAAGAACATGTCCTTAATCTCTTCCTGGAATCAGAGAATTCCTGGCCCTGCCATTTGAAATGCTCTCTCATAGTGTGAAGGGTCTCCCCGAAGGATAGTTCTTCAGGAGGGGAGGCCGAGGGGATAGATTCCTCTGCATCAGAATCCTCGTAGGCCGAAAAAGCCTCCTGCTGGTAGTCAGAGAGGGCAGAGCCATCAGAGGCCTCATCTGAGGAGAGGGGATCAGAGGGCTCAACCCTGGGCCTTTTGTCTAGAGGAGGTTGAGAGCTCCTGTCCGGATGGGGTTGAGAGCCCCTAATTAAGGAAATAAGGTCCTCTGCTAAACTTAGAATCTGTGAACCTGTAGAGGGTCCCTGAGGAATAACCCTGGGAGGCATAGCTTTTGTGTGTTTAGCAGTTTTAGCCCTGGTGAAAGCCTTTATAGACATGGAAGCAGGAGGCCTGGCTGCACCACGTGCTGGTGTAGTTTTGTCTAGAGGAATGGTGTTGGAAGTTTCCAAGACACCAGTTTCTGAAGGAAATTCAATAACCGACTCAGTAGGGGCCTCCGGGGCTGAGGTTGTCGGTTGAGCAGTTTCGGTGATCGGAAGTACCAAGGACTCTGTTTCAGCCGAGACCGAAACACTCTCGGTAGGCCTAGCCGTGGTTTCAGCCGAAACCACGGTCCGCGTGTGTCGGTCTTTGTCCTTCCGTTTCTTGGCTAAGTGAGGAGTCGGAGTCTCCGACGGCATGTTGGAGGAGAAACTAGCCCCAAAGAATTCCTATGCAAACTCCGCCCGACGCCTAAGAGTGCGTCAACTAAAGGAAGCACAGGCTGAACAGGCCGAGACGTCGTGGTCTGGGCCTAGGCAGGGGAGGCAGTAAGAGTGGAAATCCTTATGAGGTATTTGTTTCCCACAAGTTAAGCAATTATTAACTTTATCTGACATCGGCTGAGGCAAGAAGGAGTCCCCAACGGGGTACTTAGCTTTTGAAGTCTTCGGTTAGCTGAATTACAGGAGCTGGCCGACCGGCACTTGCGAACTGTTTCTGCTTCGGGCACCACGCGGCAAGAAAGACTGGGGAAGATGGCATCGGCTAAGGCTTTTATACCCCAGGTGCTCTGACGTCGGGGAAAGGGCGACATCAGCCAACGCCGGACCCAGACTTTGGAATCCGGCCGACCGAAGGGCTGCCTGAGGCAGGACAACCCATACGTGAGGACTGCAGATGCATCCTTGAAGGACATCATCCTTCTCCTTTGGAAAGTTACCCTTCCACTTCAGGTTTATGTTTAGCCATTTTATGACACTTGCATCAAACTTCTAAACATTGAACCCTATCCATCGAATGCCCATTTCTTCGACAGGTGAAATAACTTAGTTGGCCAACACTTCCCCATTTCACACCACAGTATTTCAAACCTACCCAGGTGGGGGGCTTCAACCCCAACACCCCACCAACTATATATACCAACACCAACCGTATTACAGTGAGGAAAAGGGCAGATGGGAAGTGATGTGCAACTAGTTACATTCCTGTTCGCTGAATGAACTTTTAATGGATAGGGTTCGATGTTTAACTGTTCAATGCAAATGTTATTCGATGGCTAAACACAGACCTTTCATTTCCTAGGCACAATGGTCTGGGAACCAGGGAATATTAGATGAGGTTGGGGCTTCGCACAATACAAGTCTATGCAGTGCTTAAGGAATCTGGCCCTGCACCTAATGGTCTTATTACTGAACCAAGTAAAAAAAAAAAAAAAAGCAGCTCAGGCCCTAAGCAAGAAAAAAAATAAATAAATAATACTATTGGAAGACTTTACTGGAGATTTGTTTCCTACATGAGAGGCAGTGGTTAGCTTTTTTAAATATTAAAGTGTAATACAACAAGGTGTAGAGATAAGGAAGGTCCCCACAAGGTACACTTGTCTGAAATGCTCTGGTGTTTTAAGCAAACCAATGGACTGAAAGTACAGTTTTGTACCTACCATAAATGTAGATGTTCGAGTGCTAATACAGCTGCAGTCATAACAGATGGGTTCTCCTGCCGTCAGGCGGGTCCTCGGTCGGCCGAATTCCAAAGTCTAGGTCCGGCGTCGGTTGTCGTCGCTTCTTCCCTGACGTCAGTGCGACAGGGGTATAAAAGAACCAGCCAACGCCATTTTCTTCAGTTTTTCTTGCCCCAGATGTCAGGTGCCCCCAGAAGGAAGGCAATACATAAATTTGTGTAATAAGTCAATGCAATATAATCAAAATACAGTAGTTGCAAGCAAATACACCATAAATGAATACCCCAATCAGGTTGTATGAGGAGGTGTTAGCCAATAGGCCTGTCCCAAGAGGGGAAGGAGGTAGGGAAACCTGGACTGCAGCTGTATTAGCACTCGAACATCTACATTTATGGTAGGTACAAAACTGTACTATGTTCATCGTGCATACAGCTGCAGTCATAACAGATGGGTAGAATCCCAAAGCTAAGAAAGGGGTAGTAGGCACTAGGTGGAACTAGGAGGAGCCAGGATGCCCTGCAAGACTGCAGTGGCAAAGCCTGTTCTAGTTTTGGAGTATAATGGTAGGTGGTAGTGCTTGGAGAAGGTATGCACAGAACTCCAAGTGGCTGCTTCCAAGATATCTTTGGTAGGAACTCCTCTGAGGAAAGCTGCAGAGGTAGCTGTGGCCCTTGTGGAGTGAGATCTGATGCCTGTAGGTACAGTTTTGCCATGAAAAGAATAGCAAAATCGTATGCAGTGGGCTATCCATTTTGAGATTGCCTGTTTGGAAATTGGCTTTCCTTGAGCTCCTACAGCATAGGACACACAGAGCTGTTCTGATTTTCTGAAAGGCTTTGTTCTGTCCAAAAAATAACGCAGTTGTCTGTGGATGTCCAAGGAATGTAATAATCTCTCCCCTTTGTTTTGAGGATTAGGATAAAAGGTAGGCAAGTGTATGGCCTGATTCAAAGCTACCCTGGATACCACTTTAGGCATAAAGGACGGGTTGGTTCGTAAGGAAACTCTATCCTGATGGAAGATGATAAAAGGCTGCACAGCCATGAGAGCTTGTAGTTCTGAAACTCTACGAGCTGAGGTAATAGCCAGAAGGAAAGCTGTTTTCCAGGACAAATATTGCAAATCTGATGAGGCAGCTGGCTCAAAGGGAGGCAAGGTCAGTTTTTGCAGAATTAAATTGAGATCCCAAGCAGGTATTGGTTGTTTCTCTTGGGGGTCTTAGATTCTTAGCCCCTCTGAGGAACTGTCTAAAGAGAGGGTAAGAGAATAAGGGTGGATCAGTGTTGTATTCTGCAGAAATGGCTGAGGCATGGATTTTGATGGAGGAGAATGAAAGTCCACTGCTTAGCAGCTCAGCTAGATACTGTAGTATTTGAGGTAAACTCAGTTTTCCAGGATCCTGGCCCTTTTTCTCATTCCAGATACAAAACAGTTTCCATTTTGCGGAGTAAGCTTTTCTAGTTGATGGCCTTCTGGCCTCCAAAATGACATCCTGCATCTCCTTGGAGAGTAGGGTCTGTTGTGATGCTAAGGAATCTTCCATGCGGCTAGACTGAGTGTTTTTAGCTGGTTGTGAAGAGTTTTGAAGCTGTGCTGAGTCAGGAGAAGAGGCATTAGAGGCAGGGTCCATGGTGGGGAATGTGTCAGGCTCCTCAGGAGTGGGTACCAGTGTTGTCTTGGCCAGTCTGGAGCAATGAGAATCATCTTTGGTCTGTCTGCTCTGGTTTTCAATAGAACTTTGAGCAGCAGAGGAAGAGGTGGGAAGGCATAAACTGTCATTGATGTCCAAATGAAAGAGAGAGCGTCCACTCTCCAGGCCTTTAGACTGAAAATCCTTGAGCAGAATTTTGTCAATTGGTGATTTTTGTGGGAGGCAAAGAGATCTATGTCTGGCCTTCCCCATGCTTGGATTATTTCTGTAAAAACTTTTGGATGCAACTTCCATTTGTGTGGATCTGTCATATTTCTGCTTAGGTTGTCTGCCAGCGTGTTTTCCTTGCCAGGCAAGTACTGTGCTTGTAGTTTGATTTGTAAGTCCATGGCCATGTTCCAAAGTGACATGGCCAGTCTGCATAGGGGGTATGAATGTGTTCCTCCCTGTTTATGTACCACATAACTGTGGTGTTGTCCGTTCTTATCAATAGTTGAGACCTGGTTGCAGAAGGTCTTTGAAAGCTATAATTTCATTTATTACTGCTAGCATTTCCTTTTGATTGATGTGAAGGTGCTTTTCTTTTTGGGACCAGTTGCCCTGAATGCACCGATCTGTCATGTGCGTCCCCCAGGCGTAGTCCGAAGTGTCTGTTGTGATGACTTGATTTGCTTGAGGCTTGCTGAATGGAAGACCTGTGTTTGTTTGGCATGCTTGGAGCCCACCACAGAAATTCCTTTTGTAGACATGGAATCAGTGGTATTATTGTTTCCAAACTGTGGCTGAGTTGAGACCATAGGTTTTTCTGGTACCATTGAAGTTTCCTCATATGCAGCTTTGCACATGGGATTAGTAAGATGCAAGATGCCATAAATCCCAGAGCCTGCAGGATTTTCCTTGCAGTCAGCCTGGTGCAATTTGCTAGTGCTCTGAAGTATTGAGTTAGTTGCCCCTACTTCTCTGGCGTGAGGTAGGCCATCTGGGTGTTTGTGTCCAAGTTGGCACCCAGGAAAATTATCTTCAGAGAGGGTATTAGCCTTGATTTCTCTTTGTTGACTGTGTATCCCAGAGAGTTCAACAACATTATTACATAAGCCACATGTTTCAGAAGAATGTGCTTGCTGTCCGCTTGGATCAGGCAGTCGTCCAAATAGGGGTATATTTGTATCCCTTGAAGTCTGCAGTAGGCAATTACTGATGCCAGGCATTTCGTGAATACTCTGGGCGCAGTAGATAAGCCAAAGGGCAATGCAGAGAACTGATAATGAGATGAACCTGCAAGAAATCTGAGGTATCTTCTGCAATTTTGTCTGATTGGGACATGCAGGTATGCCTCCTTGAGGTCTAATGTTACCAGCCAAGACTCCTTGCCCAGCATGGGAAGAAGCTGCTGTAGTGTGAGCATCTTGAATTTTGGTACGAGTAGAAATGTGTTTAGGATGGATAGGTCTAAAATAGGTCTCCAATCTTTTCCCTTCCTTGGTACCAGGAATAGTCTGGAATAAAAACCTTGACCTTGTTCGTGCGTCAGTACCTCTTGAATAGCTTTCATGTCTATGAGATCTGTAATTTGCCTTTGTGCCTCTGCCCTTTGATTGTGTGGCAGGTTTGGCATGCCTCTCATTTTTGGAAGGGTGTGAAAATGGAATCTGTAGCCTCTGTTTATAATGTCCAGGATCCATTTGTCTTTTGTGACAATATGCCAATTTTTTGAAAATAATGCCAGTTTTCCTCCTAATGGGGCTGCCATTTGAGTCTTGCTTGGCATGCAAAGGGGAAAGTCATTGGGCTTGCTTTCTGAATGATTGCGAGTTATCCTCACCACCTCTTTGTGTAGGAGCTCGCCATTGTCTGCCTCTAAACTATCCTTGGGATTGTCCTCTGCCCCTCGGGCGCCTGTATCTACCTCTTTGGGGTCTGTCCGTGGCTGGAAAAGACCAATTTTTGGAAGGCCAATTTCTACTGAAACGTGGGGGTTGTACCTGTAGAAAATCTTTCAGAGTTTGCACTGATTTAGCCTTTTCCTCCATTTTCCTTAATACCTCCTCAGCATTAGCACCAAATAATACATCCTTTAGTAGAGGGGCATCTAGTAATTTAGCTTTGACATGATCAGGCAAGGTTTGTTCTTTGAGCCAGGCATGTCTACGTATAACTGATCCTGTAACAGCAGCTCTACATGAGGCCTCTAGAGCATCAAAACCACATTGTAAGGTATGTTTACCCACTTGTTCAGCACTATGCATCAAATCCTGCAACTCCTTCAAGTCTCGTTGTTCAGGTTGTGACATTTTACTTTTCAATTGCGATAACAAAAACTGTTGGTATTTTAGCATATGGAACTGACAGTTTAAGGCCCTCATGGTTAAGGTAGCCAAGGTATATACCTTTTTTCCCCACCTTTCTAAGGATCTGGAATCTCTCTCAGAAGGTAATGGATTTTTAGCAGTGGAGGCCTTAATTCCCTTGGGGCCCTGTGAGATGGTTTCTGGGTCAGCAACATGGCTTTTGTATAGAAATTGGTGTGAGTCAGGAACCCTGTAGTACCTGTCAGGCTTGACTGGGGTTGGAGGCAGAGAATCCGGGTTAAGGCAGGCCTCCGAGTAAACATCATCTAGGATGTCCAAGACAGGAGGTATAGCCAGAGGCCTGTGCTGAGGTAGCAAGAGAAATTCTCTAAGCCTTTTCTTGGAATCTGAATAATCTTGGCCTTCCCAGTGGAAGTGTTCCCTTAAGGTATGCAAAGTTTCCCCAAATGAGTAATCCTCTGGGGGGGGATACAGAAGGAATGGACTCCTCTGCATCAGAGTCTTCAAAAGGGGAGTAAGAATGCTCCTGATCATCGGAGTGCTCTGAAATAATGGAGCCCTGATCAGTGGAGGGGGATTCTTCCTCCACTCTGGGCCTTTTGTCCGGTGGGGGTTATGAACCCCTGATAAGAGTAATTAAATCCTCAGCCATTTTAAGCATCCGTTTTTTAGGCATGGGGCCTGGAGATGGGCCCTGTGTAGCTTGTCTCTTAGAATGCATTGCTGCTTTAGACTTAGTGAAAGCCTTGATGGAAAAAGAAGAGGAAGGTCTGAAGACACCTTGAGTGGAGGTAGACCTGTCCACATTTTGAGGTTCAACGCCAAGAGTGGCTTCGGTATCTGTAGTTGGGGTGTGGGCCGAGGAGCCTGCGACCTCGGGCACAGGAGACACCGCCAATGAAGTGTCGTCGGTAGTCAGGGGCTGCGTAGGCGCCTCGCTGAGAACCGGACCACGTGTAGTCGGCTTTGGCGTGGTGTCGGTAGAGGTCGCGGACCTCGTGTGTCGGTCCTTATCTTTGCGGTTTTTAGACAAAACTGGAGTCGGGGTATCCGACGACATAATGTAGTTAAATGTTTTTCCAAAATAATGCTGGGCAAACTCCGCCCGACGCTTAATGGTGTGTTTGTTGAATGTAGCACAAAAGCGACAGACAGAGACGTCGTGGTCTGGGCCTAAACAAGGTATACAGAGGGAATGGAAATCCTTATGCGGTATTTGCTTCCCACATGAAATACAATTATTAACTTTGTCTGACATCGGTCTGAGGCAAGAAAAGTTTCCCCAACTGGGTACTTAGCTTTCAAGAAGACTTTGGTTTCAAAATTTTCATAATTTCAGGAGCTGGCTGACCTGCACTTGCGAACTGCTTCTGCTTCGGGCACCGCGCAGCAAGAAAGACTGAAGAAAATGGCGTTGGCTGGTTCTTTTATACCCCTGTCGTACTGACGCCAGGGAAGAAGCGACGACAACCGACACCGGACCTAGACTTTGGAATTCGGCCGACCGAGGACCCGCCTGAATGCAGGAGAACCCATCTGTTATGACTGCAGCTGTATGCACGATGAACATCAATGAGCAGTGCAGTCTTGTACATTGGACTGCACAGCAATAAAGAAGTGAAGAGAGTGATGGCCAATGTACCGCTTACTCCCAAGTCCCAGTACTGCAACACTGACTATGATGAACATCTAGTAAATCTTGCAAATGCAACCGACACCACGACATTAGTTTAAAAATAATAGGTATAACACTTATGTGGGACTTCAATGGAAAAATTTAAGTACACGGACAACAGAAGGCACTTAAGTATGTGGAGATGTAAATGGGCTTGGTGGTTGAATTCCAAAAGCATTTATGCAGGAAGCTTAAGTACCACCACTGAATGCACAACACACAAATTCTCTGTAGTAAAGTTACCAAATGAAACATAATGCAAGTTGTAACCAACTACATCTGAAAGAAGGTCTGACTCATCATGTTTCAACAATTTTTATCTGAAATAGAAGCAGAATTCAAGAAGAACTTACAACACACCATAACGATTGCTCAACACAAACTAAGAACTGAAATGATTTTTCATGTTGAGAAAAGGGATCAACACATTTGGGTCAAAAAGGGTAGGCCAGTACTAGAACTAACAGATTTTACTACTTGCTTTTATGATAGAAGTACCCCATTCATCTATCCATCCACCACCCACAATCCCTTTTCTCATTTTTGCACATAGGGTTGGGGTATCACTTCAACAGTGAAAATTATTTAAGTCAAAATTTACAGCACCAGGTGGCTAGCCCTGCCACTTTAGTTCTTCCATCACATACACACACAGCCAATTTAGTGTCCAAGACCCTACTGCATTGCCCTTAAAATGTGGGAGGAAACAGCAGCACATGGAGAACACCCACGTGAACACAGGGAGGACATGCAGACTCTGCATAGAAGGCACCTCAGCCAAGAATTAAACCACAAAACCTCTTGCACTGAGAGGACAACGCTATCCACTGTGCCATACTAGCCTTTCTAAATGGCATCAACATGTTAAAACTTGGAGTAAGAAATATGTTGCATAAGGCATTTTCAGTTATCAAAGCTTCTGAATTAATGTTAATGCTTATGAAAGTTGTTTAAGCCTTAAAAAAACTAGGCTCATTTTGCCTTATGATACAGTTAATTTGGATATCTGCTGCAGAAGCCTGTCCAAAGCAAAACATTTCAGAGGCTATTATGTTGCTTTTGAATGACTTTACATAAAGATTACTGACTTCAGGGTGAAAGGAAATTTGACATTTGCAGAACCTATTCACAACTGACACTGAAAATGTTTGAGGCTCTTCAGATGGAAACTGCTGAATTAGACTAAATGCACAGACAGAATTCAACTCCAAACTCAGATTTGAGGGCATTTTTTTCTGTATTTCTTCCTCAAACCATTAAATAAGGAAAACTTTGCAACCTCTATGACAGCCTTTGCAGATACCAACATACATGAACACTCTCTTACGGCTTTAAAAAAGGTGAGTTTTAAGTCCCAGATGACAGATTAACATTTGTATCAACAACTAAACACAATATTTTTCAAATGTAAACGTGACTTAGCCTTGACACAAAAATTACACTAAAAGGTTAAGTGACGAGTGCATTTTCCTGATTATGACAACTGAAATTAAGTAATGTTTTGAGACCTATGAATGGGAATACTGGTTAAATAAGACTTACAAACAGCATACACAGTAATTTAATACATTTTTGTGCTATAATATTCAGTTAACTGCATCCAAAAGAAAATTCAGTGATGAAGCAGTTTTAAATGAGAGGATAAAAGCAGACTAATACTTCACTGAGTTATGAAACACTATGATTACTCAGTTTCTCATTTGTCAGGGGGAGGGTTGCTGTTTTCAAATAGTACGACAGACTTCATTATGAATCAAAATAAATACAGAGCAAGTATAGTTATTGTACTGATGTAGCGAGAACTGAGAAAGGTGAATCATTAAAGCTGTTGTGGCCAGCAAATATATTCAAGTAACTACAAACCTGAAACGATGCAAAAAATACAGGGTAGCACAGATGATTACAAAAAACGGATGACCTTATACACTGTGTGTTTTAAACACATGCATGTACAACTGTGGTTTCTAAAATCCATCCTGCAAATAAAACTTCTCTGAAGACATACCTTTTAGCCAGGACAACAAGCTGAACAGATCTAGGAAAAAATATTGCAACTAAAGAACAAAGCAAAACATTTCAATTACTGTTCATCTACAAGATAAAAGTAACTGTATTCATCCCTGTTAAGATTTCTTGAGATAAAATGACCTAGCAAATCTTACCAGCATTAAAGGCACTACCACAAGAGATGATATTTTTAAGAAATCACAAGATATACTGATTTGCAGAAATGAGAAACAGTGCAAAGGACACATGAACTCAAAGTTTGCTGGTCAGCTGAAGTGATAACCATGTAGACAGCACAGAGTTTGCAGCGACCTAGGCAAAGTAATCTGAAAAATGAAATGCCCGTACATGACCTTTGCAAAGAAGCAGTGAGTGACTCTTCCTCAGACCAGAAAAAAGATTAGCAGATTTGCTGTTTGAATTACACAACTGTAACAACAACATGTACAGCAAATTAGTGAAAACTTCATAGCTGCTGAACAGTAAAAATGAAATCCTCTGCTTTAAGTGTCAGGGCAGTGATTCAAGAAAAATTCACGGAGAAGACTTACTACAATACTTACAAGAAATATTCAGTGCAAGACATTTTCTTTGCAGAAAAATGTCATGAAACCACTAACACAGCACCAGCAATGAAGTTCATAAAACGAACAGTAAATGTCCAAGTCTCATACCAGGTCCTATCCAGAACAAAGCCAACAGACAAACATCTCCCACTTAATCAAGTAAGGCAACTGTGCTAACATCACAGCTTTACTAGATCCCTAGAATTAGATCCAAGCTTCACTTGCATGGGGATAAGACAGCCAGCCAAGTTAAGCTGCAGAACTATAAGGAAGCCCCTCGGCTACACCACAGTCTCAAGAGAGTTTAAAGCAACTAAAATGTGCCCATTTATTATGCCATTCTCATACGTGCCTCCTCAGAAGCATGTTGAAAACTACTCTGCATGTGAAGCACTTCTCAGAGAATATTCTCAGACTGTACTTAGCCTCCCAACAGATGAAAATGAGTTAATGGCGTTTCCATAACTTCATGAGCACAAGTTCAAGCAGGTCAGTGATAGCTACTGGATCCCACAAGCAGCAAGGAAATGAGTAGTCCAGTAAGAGGTATTCGGGGTTATGGTTTTTCCTTGCCTGATGCTTACCTCAAAAGTTCTGGAGTAGCCCTAAGTCCTAGCACTTTGGAAAAGTGCTTAGTTATAACTATGCTGTGGAGCACTCCAGCGGATTGTAAATTTCAAGATCCTTAGCATACTTGGCCAAATTCCAAGATAATGCTACGGTAGGACTGCTACTTTTCATATGATTAAGCTGTACAATGATGCACTTTGAAAGGATCCAGAAAACTTCCATAAACTTGTAAGGTGGTATGAACAAACCAGATAGAGAATGAGGGGTCCACTGGTCCTATCAGCAGTAAAGCTGTAAAACTGTTTCCCAGTATGGTTTAGAATTCTAGAGGTACTAGAGATATGAAGGCTGGGTACAGTCACTTAAAATGAGTACAAATGTGATGTACTGCAAAGGCAATCCGCACAAATCCCAAAAAACTTCTGTAACACTGGTATGACTTATGATATTGTTGCAATAGTAAAACAGTGAACTACATTCACGTTTATCACCCCTTCAGGATACAAGTATTACATGTCAGTATGTACTTAAAACTTAGCTCTTGATCTGCTTTACCCATCAGTTGATGAGGGGCTTGCGATAAAATGAGCTGATCCACTCACCTTTGTCTACAATGTGTTTTGTGTCATCATACTAACAAGACTGTTCTTACTTACTAGAGACAGCGGTCGTTAGTGAGCAGGAAACCAGTAACAAGGTGCTCCCATAGTTAGAGAGTAGATACTAGCAAGTGTGAAATAGTAAAACAGCATAAAAAAAAAGAGAGAGAAGCACTATGTTCAAACACTAGTATTGATTTCTACAGATTTTCCCCCCACCTCAACAAAACCTGTTTTCTTTGCTTTCTTATTTCTTTTTTCACTGAAAATGAGGCAATTCACTGCAACACCAAGCAAATTATTTTTATGTAAAAGTCCTTACCTTTTATTTCCTTTGTGAATCGCACTCTCTGTGAATC
Source organism: Protopterus annectens (assembly GCF_019279795.1). Lineage (NCBI taxonomy): Eukaryota > Metazoa > Chordata > Ceratodontiformes > Protopteridae > Protopterus > Protopterus annectens. The sequence goes on from NC_056727.1 coordinate 992,537,529, forward strand.
GGTGAGAGGTTTTGGCTGCTCATCAATATTTCGAATATCTAATACTTCACACATGAACTCAATCACCGGCTGCGCTTTGTAGAAAGCTGTTGCTGAAACTAAATTCAAAGTGTAACAAGTCATTCAATTTCTTCTCAATGCTTTACAATAAAACTACAACTATAAAATGAGCAAACTACAGTTATACAAGATACAACAGAAGCTGATCTTCAAGGTAAGTCTTTTGCAGAAGTTTAGCTACTTAAAGGTTTTCATCTGAGTTCAATATTTTTTTTTCCAGACAGATGAAGGTTCTCTGCATGAAGGCAATAATGCATCAACTGGCACATACCACATGTAAAACCATTGTTTATGCTGCTCCATCTTCAGTTTTTGTAGCAAAAAATTGGCAATTCAAGGATAACTGCACAAAAAATATTTTCACTGTAGATTGTGCAAATGCCCCTGCCAGACTAAGTTACTTAACTTCTAGTTGCTGGTGTTATACTCTGCATTCTTCTCATTTTCTTGACCAGGTTAGCCCTAATACACAAAACTAATGAAAGCTAACATGCCTACATGATTTCTGCTGTGCTATATCCCTGTAAGAATTTATCATGGAGACATTTTATGTGGTGCACTTAGCTTCCAATTTATTTAAAGAAACTACCGCTGCCTTCTGTTACTTGGAAGAGCTTGCAAGCTTTTGTTCAAATTCAAAACTGTAGCTACAACCTACGCTCACAGCCAGCACTTTAATATCCCTGTAGCTAGATTTTACTACCTGGAATCAATTTACATGTAAAAAGATATAAGATAATCAGTCCAATGATGTAGAAGCAATAAATTATTCTATACCACCCACAAAGCAAGTTCAGGAATGTACTTGACCCACTGAAAGGCTTAATTTTCCTATGGTGGGGGCATCTTTAGCCTGTGCAATCTACTGTGGAGACCAGGAACCTCATTGTCCCATGCTAGGTGAGCGAATGTGCACACTAAGCATGCGGGCTGTGTATCACCTTCTGTTAGGCAACCTTGACTGGCCACCAGAATATGCAGGCTCCCAGCATCCTGTCCGCTGCACCCTAGAGTTCCTCATGCCACAGTTCCAGGAATTTCATTACAAAACCTATTCCTAAAGCATTACAGGGGCCCAAGTAAAGGTATAAATCTGGGATTATGCAGTAAGGAACAACAAAGTGTATCTAGTGCTTTTGATACGGGTGTGGGAACATGGAAGGCCGGTGGTTGGGTCAGGTGAGGGAGTGAAAAATTTTGAGCAGTAGCATGCCTCCATTCTAAGTCTTGTTTCAGACAAAACATGGCTATATTTTAAAACCGTCTTGTGGCAAACAAGGAAGAAAGTACAATTGTGTACACTTACCATAAATGTAGATGTTAGTGTAGTCACTGTTGCAGTCATTACATTTGGGGTAATCTGCTGGCAGGTTGCCCTCAGTCGGCCTAATTAAAGTCTTGGGTCCTGCGTCAGTTGCTGTCCCTTCCTCCATGATGTCAGGGGTATAAAACATGCAGCAGACACCATTACATCAGTTTTTCTTGCCCCAGATGTCAGGTGCCACCCTAATGGGGAGCAAATAAACACAAAAACACAAAAGTATACCTCCACAACCAAAAGCAAATACACCAAAAAGGCTTTTAAGCATAGTAAAGGAAAGTAGAGGTATAGCCAGAAAAAACTAGGGGGCTGGAGGGAGGGTAACCAGGACTGCAACAGTGACTACACTTGAACATCTACATTTATGGTAAGTGTACACAACTGTACTATGTTCTTCGTGTTTCACTGCTGCAGCCATTACATTTGGGTAGACTCCCAAAGCTATGGTTGGCAGGAGGAGTTTATACAGCATTAGGGCCAGCTATAAGGCCCTGCAAGACTGCATTGGCAAAGCCAACTTTGGATTTAGAGAAAATTGGTAAATGATAATGCTTGGTGAAAGTATGTACAGAACTCCAGGTAGCAGCTTCTAGGATATCCCTGGTAGGAAAACCTCTGAGAAAGGCTGCACAAGTAGATGCAGCCCTGGTGGAGAGAGATCTGATACCCTGGGGGATAGGTTTTCCATGGTGCTTATAGTAGAAATTAATGCAATGGTTTATCAGTTTAGAAATGGCTTGTTTTGAAATAGCCTTCCCCTCTGCCCCTTCAGCAAATGCTACCAGCAATTGTTCAGATTTTCTTCGAGATTTAGTCCTGCCCAAGTAGAATCTAAGTTATCTGTGCACATCCAAGGAATGCAGAATCCATTCCCCTTTGTTCTGTGGACTGGGAAAGAAGGCTGGCAAATTAATGGACTGATTAAGAGCCACACTGGAAACCACCTTGGGCATGAAGGATGGATTGGTCCTGAGAGATACCCTGTCCGCATGAAAGATGATGAAAGGCTCCACTGCCATAAGGGCCTGTAATTCAGACATCCTAGCTGAAGTGATTGCCTAAAAGGAAGGCTGTTTTCCAAGAAAGAATTTTTAAGTCTGCAGTAGCAGCTGGCTCAAAAAGAGGTAGAGTGAGTTTCTTCAAAACAAAGTTAAGGTACCAGGCAGGGTTAGGAGCTATCCTGGGTGGTGTCAAGTTCTTTGCCCCTCTGAGATACTGCTTGAGCAGAGGATGAGAGAAGAGGGGATGGTTCTGTTATAGTAAGCTGAAATGGCTGAGGCATGGATTTTAATGGAGGAATAAGACAGGCCCTTGTGAAGCATCTCAGTTAAGTATTGCAAAATCGGAGGTAAATTGGGCGCTGCTGTGCTCATCCCTAAAGATTGGTTCCAGGCACAGAATCTTTCCCATTTGTCAGCATAAGATTTTCTAGTACTAGGTCTCCTCACCTCAAAGATGACATCCATCACAGGTTTGCCGAGGGATAAGGGTGAATTTAAGTGATTAGTCAGGCTGCAAGGTTCAATGCTGGAAGCTGAGGGTGCAGAATTTGGTTCTCCTGCTGAGACAGCTGAGACAGCAGGGAAGGGGTCTGAGACAGGTGCCATGGAGATATGAGACACACTGCGCAAGAGGGGGTACCAGTGTTGCCACGGCCAGTCTGGAGCAATCAAAATCATCCTTGGTTTGTCCTGTTTGACTTTTTCGTAGAACTTTGGAAAGGAGAGGCAGAGGGGGAAAAGGCGCAGACTGATAGGATTTTCCAGCTGAAGGACAGAGCATCCACTTTCCAGACTTGTTTGTGGGGAGTCTTTGTGCAAAACTTGTTCAACTGGTAGTTCTGGGGGGCGGCAAATAGATCTATGTCTGGGCTCCCCCATTCGCTTGTCAACATGTTGAAAATCCGTGGTTCCAGTTTCCACTCGTGTTGGTCCATGAGGTTTCTGCTTAGTCCGTCTGCCAGCATATTCAATTTTCCTGGCAGGAATTGAGCTTGTAGATGCACTTGGTAGCTCAAGGCTGTGTTCCACAATGCCATGGCTAGTCTGCAGAGGGGGTAGGAATTTGTACCCCCCCCCCCCGCTTATGTACCACAACTGTGGTGTTGTCCGTCTACCATTAGTTGTCCTGGAAGAATGTAGTCCTTGAAGGCTGTCAAGAGCATTCTGTACAGCTAACATTTCTTTTTGATTGATATGTAAGTGCATTTGATTTGAGTTCCATTTGCCCTGAATGCACTTCCCTGCCAGGTGAGCCCCCCCATGCATAGTCTGATGCATCTGTAGTTAGGGTTTGGGCGGCAGGGGGTTGTGTGAATGGTAGTCCCTTGTTTTGGTGGCAGGCTTCTGCCCACCACAGGAACTCCAGGCGTAGGCAATGTATGATAGGAATCATTCTTTCCAGGCTGTGACAATGTTGATTCCACAGACTTTTTAGATACCACTGTAGTTTTCTCATATGCAGTCTTGCAAATGGAATTAGAAGAATGCAGGAGGCCATGAAACCAAAGGCTTGCAGTATTTGTCTTGCAGACAGCAGGGTTTTTCTGGCCACTTGTTTGAAGTTACCAAATTAATTTGCTTCTCTGGCGTGAGGAAAGCCATCTGGGCAGTTGTATTCAAGCTTGCACCCAGGAATGTAATCTGTTGACAGGGTACCAGTTGTGATTTCTTTTCGTTTATGGTGTACCCCAGACAAGTTAGAACCCTTTTTACAAACGCCAGATGATTTGGAAGGGTGCCCTGGTTTTCTGCCTGAATTAGAAAATCGTCCAGGTATGGATATATTTGAATATTTCTTTGCCTGCAAAATGCAATAACTGGAGCCAGGCACTTTGTGAATACCCTGGGCGCAGTAGACAAGCCAAAGGGCAGTGCACAGAACTGATAATGCAAGTAGCCTGCTTTGAAGCGGAGGTATCTTCTGCAAGATTCCCTGATTGGGATGTGCAGGTATGCTTCTTTTAAATCTAGAGTTGCCAACCAGGCATCTTTGCCTAGCATACGAAGTAACTGGTGAAGAGTCAGCATCTTGAATTTTGGAATCTCCAGAAAGGTGTTTACAGTAGACAGGTCCAGGACCGGACGCCATGATTTTCTTTTCTGGGTACCAGAAAAAGCCTGGAATAGAAACCTTGTCTCTTTTCCTCTTCTGGTACCAGTTGAATAGCCCCCATGCTTAAGAGGGAAAGTACTTGTTTTTGAGCCTCTGCCCACTGATTTGGGGGCAGGTCTGGCCACCCACTTGGTGTTGGCAATATGTGGAAATTATATCTGTATCCCTGGGACACTATATTTAAAACCCATTTGTCCTGGGTTATGAGTTTCCAGTTCTTTGCATGAAAAGCAACCTTTCCCCCCCAAAGGGGCAGTTAAAAGATACGTGCTTGGAAATTTTAAAAGGAAGTCATTGAGACTGTTTACCACAGGGTGGTGCCTTATTTCCAGATTTGGAAGAGGAGGCCCCCCACTGCTTAGTTCTGAGAGTCCCCTGGGACTGAAATCTGGGGTTTTTGCTGTGTCCGGGTTTGGCTTGAGAGGATCTGGAAGGGTCTGGAAAGGACCATTTCTTAGTAGGCCAGTGCCTACTAAATCTTGGAGGTTGAACTTGTAAGAAATCTAACAGTTTGCATAGATTTAGCTTTATCTTCCATCTTTTTTAGAACTTCTTCAGGCTTACTGCCAAACAGGCGGTCCTGATTTAAAGGAGCATCCAACAATTTAGCTTTAGCATGATCAGGCAAAGATTGCTCCTTAAGCCAAGCATGCCTTCTAATCGCAGACCCAGTAACAACAGCCCTGCAGGAGGTCTCTAAAGAACGAAAACCACATTGCAAAGTATGTTTTCCAACTTGAGCAGATTGCATTAAATTCTGTGAATCTATTTTCCACACAGTCAGGAATCAACATCATTTTCGATTTAAGCAATCTAATATGCTGTTAATATTTTAACATATGAAACTGGCAGTTTAAAGCTCTGATTGCCAGGGTTGCAGAAGAAGAAACCTTTTTATCCCATCTATCCAGCGCCCTGGAGTCTCTACCAGAAGGGGTAGGATTTTTAGCAGTAGAAGCCATAATGCCCTTGGGTCCCTGAAAAATGGTTTCTGCATCTGCAACAGGATTTCTGAAAAAGAACTTGTGGGACTCAGGAACCCTGTAGTATCAGTCAGGTTTACTAGGAGCCAGAGGCAGGGAATTGGGGGCCAAACTGGATTCCGCGAACACATCAACAATGTCTAGTACAGGAGGTGTAGCCAAAGGCCTATGCTGAGGTAGAAGGAAATCCTTAAGCCTCTTTTTTGAATCAGAAAATTCCTGGCATTTCAAGTGGAAATGCTCCCTTAAAGTATGTAAAGTTTCCCCAAAAGAAAAATCCTCAGGACGGGAAGCAGAGGGAATGGAATCCTCTGCATCAGAATCCTCATAAGTAGGTATGGACAAATTCAGGTCATTAGAAGAGTCAGAAGAAACAGAACACTGATCAGAAGATTCATTATCAAGCTCAGCCCTAGGCCTCTTGGGGGGGGGGGGGGTTGGCTACCCCTGATTAAAGTAATTAGATCTTCAGCCATTTTTACTATTTGTTTTGTTTTTTTTTTAGGCATAGGGGCCTGAACATGTGGCCTGGGAGTCGGTTTTTTTAGACATGGATTGAGATTTAGGCCTTAGTAATGAAGGCGGTGTCGATTTAATATGCAAGTCTGTAGGCCTGAATGCACCCTCAGAAACTGGTGCCTGCACAGCTGCTCCGGACCCATCCAAGGCAGATACATCCGCGGGTTCCATAGGTGAAGCATCTCGCAGCATACCAGACTCCGAATGGGTCTCAGTAAAGGCCTGCGAATCAGAAGTAGCAGGTATCAGGGGCTGCGAAAGCGCTTCACTGAGTACTGGCGAACTGGCGACTGGCTTAGGAGAAGCATCATCGGCAGTTTTGGACCTTGGCGGCCTGTCTTTATCTTTGTGTTTTTTTCAGAATCCTGGTAGTCGGATGGCTAACCGACATTTCTGGATAATTAAACCGAAATATATAGAGGCAAAAATGTACCGACGACTGACAGTGCGCTGATTAAATGAAGCACAAAACCAACAACATGGTACTTCATGGTCAGAGCCTAGGCAAGGAATACAGTACGAATGAAAATATTTATGAGGCATTTGCTTTCCACAAGTAATGCAATTATTAACTTTTACTGACATTGGTAAGGAGCAAGAAAAAGTTTCCCCAACGGGGTACTTAGCTTTATGTTGAAGACTTTGGTTTTGAAACTCGAAAACAAAAATTTCAGGAGTCGGCCGACCGGCACTTGCAAATTGCTTTTGCTTTGGGCACCGCACAGCAAGAAAGACTGATGTAATGGTGTCGGCTGCATGTTTTATACCCCTGACGACCTGACGTCATGGAAGGGCAGCAACTGATGCAGGACCCAAGACTTTGTTAATCAGGCCGACTGAGGGCAACCTACCAGCAGATTACCCCAAATGTAATGACTGCAACAGTGAAACACGAAGAACATACAAAAATTCACAGTTTGTGACACTGGATTAAAAGTAGTACTTGGTATTGAGGGGGAAAAAAAAAATCACATTTGGCAGAGCTTTCCCAACAAACAAGAGCAATACAATGGCTAACAGCAAGTCAAAAGGCCCACACTACCACAAAGTAATATATATATATATATATATATATATATATATATATATATATATATATATATATATATATATATAACATGCTTGGAAGTTATTCTTTGTTAATATCTTGATCAATCTTGTGAGGCAGCGGCTGCATCAACTCATCAGGGAAAATTGATTAATTTTTCTCATTTTTCACTTAGAAATACAAGAAAACCTGGTCCTGGGCACTTAAATGAAAATATAGGGGTTTACAGTAGAGAGAAACTACTGGAAATCAGGCATACTGCATCACCATATTCCTGGATTGATGTCCTGTTGTCTGCAGAGTCTGTGGGACCTACTACAGTCTCAGATCTCTACGTGTTAAGGATCTTAACCCTGCATGCTGCTAAGTGCCTGAAATGTGAGATGGGAGGTGCTGGAACAGGCTGTATAAGTAAGAAAAGGAAGAGATGTGAAAGAAAAAGGATGTAGAGCTGATACTGCTGCTAAACTAAAGACAAACCCTTTCAGGCCTGCACTGCCCTCAATACTGCTTGCAAATATACATTTTCTTGACAAGATGGACTTCTTAAGGATAGAACTCTCTTCAAAGAACAAGGTGAGACACATATGTTTAATTATGATTACAGAGACATGGCTATACAGCTATCAGTGACAATGCAGTTAAGAGTTTCACACTATCATGCAGACAGATGCCAAGCACTGTGTGCAAAGACTAGGGGAGGAGTCGTCTACATTTATGTTAACAGATGGTGCAGTAACTGTGTGGTTAAATGTCTCACTGCTCTAAGAATCTGGAGTTTGTCTATAAAATGTAGACCTTTTTACATCCCTGAAGAGCTAAACAGAATCTGTAAAACCATGGTGTATATCCCACCCACGGCTAACAAATGAGGCACTCAAAATTGTACAAGTCTACCTGTGACATGCAAAATAAACACCCTGAGTTTGCTCATGTGATAGCTGGTGATTCTAATCAGGCAGATCTGAAGTTAGTACTCCCCCATTACTACCAGCATGTAAGCTTTCCAACAAGGGGTAGGAGTACCTTGGATAAAGTGTACACCAATATAAAGCAAGCCTACAAAGCAATGCAGCACCCACACCTCGGCAGCTCAGAACATCTTTCTATCGTGCTGGTGCCTGCTTATAAACTTGCTCTGGTCAGGGAGAAACACACGGTGAAACAAATCAGTATTTGGCCTGAGGGAGCATTATAAGTTCTCCAGGATTGATTTAGTGTACTAACTGAAGCATTTTCAAGGAGGCAGCCACAACAGACCAGCACATCAACCTTGATGAATATATACTGAAGCAATGACGGCTTAACATCATAAAATGTGTTGATGATGTCACAGTTATTAGAAGGATCATCACAAGAGCTAGCCAAAAGCCATAGCTTACAATTAAGGCCTATGACCTTCTGAAGGACAAAATTCAGCATTCAGGGCAAATGACAAGGAAGCCTTAAGTGTGGCAAGGGCAACCCTGATGAAGAAAGGCATAAAAGAGGCCAAGAGGGAATATAGGAGGAAAGTACTAAACCACTTTGAAGACATGAGGTTGTGGCATGGTCTATAACAAATTATGGACTATGAAACGAGAGCTGCACAATGTGATAACACTGACTTCCTAGACAGGCTGAACACCTTTTTTGGAAGATTTGAGGAGAGGAACACCACAAATGTGCAAAGGTTACACACGCAGCAGTATGATGCAGTACTCCGCCTTAGCCCGATGGGCATAAAAAGGGTGCTACAGAAAGTCAATCTCAGAAAGGCAGTCTGTCCAGATATCTTGGGTAAAGTGTTATAGAGTTGTGCAGATCAACTATGTACAGTACTCACGAAAATATTTCACACCTCACTTGTCCTAGCAAAGGTCCCTTCATGTTACAAAGTAGCAAATATCATCCCTCTACCCAAAAAAGTCTCACCCTCCAGTTTGAATGACTTCAGGCCTGTTGCATTAACATTCACAGTTCTGAAAGGTTTTGACAGGCTAGTCAAGAAAAATCTGCCTGCAGAAAGTAGAGTTGTGTACACTTACCATAAGTGTATTCACTGCTGCAGTCATCACTTCAGAGTTATCCTTGCTGGGCAGCCCTCAGCAGGCCTGAATACCAGAGTAAAGGATTTCCCTCCTGCGTCGGCTGCAGGTCACTCAATACTGACGTCAGGTAGTCAGTGCTACAAAGAGAGGCAGCCAACGCCATTACATCAGCTTCTTGCTCCCACAACCACTTCCAAGAGGACCTGAAGGAGGCCAACCCAGGTAAGGCCATAAGAAAGATGGAGAAAGAAAAAGGTGGGAGGGAAACAGGACAGCAACAGTAAAGACATTCAAACATCTGCATTTATGGTAAGTGTACACAACTGTACTATGTTCTTCATGTTTCACTGCTGCAGTCATCACATGTGGGAAGAGTAACAAAGCAGAAAGGTAGGGTAGTAGGAATGCAGTGAAGGGAGCTGCAGAATAGGCTTTTATTGCTTTAAGTGGAAGTTACGATGTCCTGCAGGACTGCTGAAGCAAAGCCTTCCCTAGATTTGGAGAAAGTAGACAGCTGGCAGTGTTTTGTGAAGGTGTGGACAGATGTCTAGATGGCAGCTTCTAAAAATAGGGACACTGAGGAAGGCAGTGGAAGTTGATGCTGCCTGGTAGAATGGGTTCTGATTTGGGAGGTACCTTTCCATGAAAAGAGTAGCAGAAATGGATGCACCGATATCCATTTGGAAATTATTTGTTTGGATATAGGTTTCACCTCTGCCCCAGGGATGAAGCTGACCAGCAATTGGTCAGTCTTTCTAATAGACTTGGTTCTGTCTAGACAGGTATCTAAGTTGCCTGTGCACATCTAAAGTGTGGAGAATTCTTTCCCCCCATTTTTTGGGTTTGGAAAGAAGGTAAGGAGATGGATGGCCTGGTTAAGAGTGTCCGATATCACCTTAAGCATAAAGAAGGGGGTTGTCCTAAGGGATACCCTGTCTAGATGAAAAATAATGAAATATTCAATGGCCATGAGAGCCTGTAGTTTTGATACTCTTCAGTCTGAGGTTATGGCCAGCAGGAAGACAGTCTTCCAAGAGAAGTGCTTTACGTCTACTGAAGCAGCTGGTTCAAAAGGGGGGGGGGGGGTCAATTTTTTTGAAAACCCATGCTTGGGTGGGTGGTCTCCTAGGTTGTCTAATTTGTGATACCCCTCTAAGGAACTGTTTTAACAGGGGATGGGACAATAGTGGTTGCTCTCTTGGAGAATAAACAGAGATAGCAGAGGCATGGATTTTGATAGAGGAGTAAGACCATCCCTTTTGCAGAAGCTCTGCTAGGTAGTCCAGAACCAAGGTCATGGGCATGGGTGCTGTTTTCACCCTTATTTTGGCACCATGCAGTGAATTAGTTTCCCATTTTGCAGAAAAAGATTTTCTGGTACTGGGCCTTCTGGCCTAATGATATCCAGGATCTGCTTGCTCAGTAGTGGCCTGTTACCCACCTCTAGGGTATAAGCTATGGGGACAGACTGAGTGCAGTACTGACCCTTTTTGTTGGGTTAGCAGCTTTTCTGTGAGACAGGCTGATGGGTAATTCATTGGTTAGGCTGAGAAGTAAGGGGTACCAGTGCTGTCTGGGCCAGTGTGGGGCAATATAGAAAGCCCTTGGCCCTTCCTCCCTTATACTTAGAAGTACCCTGGGAATCATTGGTAAGGGAGGGTAAGCATACATAAATAGGTTGCCCAAGTGAAAGGAGAGAGCACCCACCTTCCATGCTCGTAGACTGAATTCCCTGGAGCAGAACCTGTTTAGCTGCCTGTTTTGAAATGTAGCAAAGAGGTCTGCCTCTGGTAATCCCCAGAGATGTATGATGTAGAGGAAAGTATCCTTGTGTAGCTGCCACTCGTGGGTTGAAGACACTACTGCTGAGGTGGTCTGCCACGGTGTTGTGCTCCCCTGGAATGTACTGGGCTATCAGGTGCAGACACATCATAGACGCTGTCTGCCAGATGAGCATAGCTAGGCGGCACAAGGGGTACTGAGTGTGTTCCTCCCTGTTTGTTGATGTACCACATGACTGTGGTATTGTCAGCCTTTATCAGGAGAACTCCTGGTCTGAGGTGGCTCCTGAATGCTATTATAGCTCTGTGTACCACCAGCAATTCCTTCATCTTGATGTGGAGGGTAAAGTCACCCTGATCCCAGTTGCCCTGAGAGCATGTCTCCTAAATGAGCACCCAGGCTGTGTCTGAGGCATCGGTGGTGATTGTCTGGCCTTGGAGAATGGTGAAGTGTATCCCTCTGTTCTGCGTACAAGCTTCTGCCCACCATAAAAAATTCCTTCCTTAAGCAGGGGATCAGAGGCAACTGGTGTGCTAGTGACTGTGAATGTTGGATCCATAAGTTCTTGGGATACAATTGTATTTTTCCCGTGTGGAGCCTGGCTAAAGGTAAAAGAAGGATGCAAGAAGTCATGCACCAAAGCGCTTGCAGGAACTTCCTTGCTGAGAGATGCGTCTTCTGAGCTACCTGAGAAAAGTAGATTGGGAGAAAGTTCTGCTTCTCTGTAGAGACGAATGCTCTTTGGGCAGATTTATCCAGGAGGGCTCCTAGGAAGGTTATCTGTCTTGTGGGTTGGAAATGGGATTTTTTCCTGTTGATGGTGAATCCCAAAGAGGTTAGGAGAGTTTGGACAAAGGAAAGGCCTTGCAGTAGTTTTTCCTTGGTGTCTGCTTGAATAAGGCAGTCATCCAGATAGGGGTAAATGTGGATATTTTACTGTATGCAAATTGCAACGACCACAGCAAGGCACTTGAAGACTTTGGGAGCAATAAATACACCAAAGGGCAAACCAGAGAATTGAAAATGCTCTGAACCTGCTTTGAAACGTAGGAAACACCTGCAGGATTCCCTGATGGGGACATGGAGGTAGATGTCGAAGATCTACGGTAACTAGCCAGGTCTGACGAGCAAACACAGAAGTTTTGGAGAACCAGCATTTTGAAATTTGGCACTAGGAGGGACAGACTTAATGTGGATAGGTCTAGAATAGGGTGCCAGGTGCCCTCTTTTTGGGGTACCAGGAACAGCCTCGAGTAGAAACCTTTTCCTGTTTGTTCCTCTGGCACTAGTACCACTGATACCTGAGCACAGTTACTTTGAATTTAGTGGATGGCCTCTGCTCTTTGGTTTGCAGGTAAGTCTGGGAATCCTGAAAATCTTGGGCCTTCTTTAAAAGTGAATCTATACCCCTTTGAAATGACGTTTAGAACCCACTGATCTGTTGTGATGGTTTGCCACTTGTCTAAGAATAGGGACAGCCTTCCTCCTAGGCTGGTGGAGGGGCAGAGCGGGAGTCATTGTAGGTCCTTGGAGTAAGGAATGGATTTAGAACTCCCTTGCCTAAGCGTGGTAGAGAGCCAATGCCTGGGCCTTTGCCAGCTTTGCTGCTGCTGTCTAGAGGGCCTATCTCTGCACCCTCTCCTAGGCACAGCTTTAGGTTGGGCAGGAAAAGACCAGTATTGGAAAATTCCTGCTGAATCTGGGAGGTTGTACTTGCAGGAAGTCTGTCTGGATAGATTTAGCCTGGTCTTCCATTTTTTTAATGACTTCCACTGCTTTTGGGCCGAACAGTAGATTCCTATCCAAGGGGCATCCAAAAGATTAGATTTGACCTGGTCAGGCAAAGGCTGCTCTCAGCCATGCATGCCTTCAGACGACTGATGCAGAAACTACAGCTCTGCTAGAGGCTTCAAGAGCATCATATCTGCAGAGCAGTGAATGTTTTGAAACATAAGAGGTGGAATGGATCAAATCTCCTAGTTCTCTGATAGTATTACTCTCTGGTAAGGTGGAAATTTTGCTTTATTAATTCCAGCGTTTTTTTGTTAAAATTTGAGCATGTGACATTGGCAATTGAGGGCTCTAATGGCTAACGTAGCCAAACTGTAGAACTTTTTGCCCCATTGGTCCAAGGCTCTGCTCTGTCAGAGGGTATGGGGTTTTTGGAGGAGCTGGTCCCACCCCCTTTGGGTCCCTGGGTAATAACTTCTGGGTCAGCTGCACGGTTCCTAAACAATCAGGTATCCTGTAGTATCGGTCAGGTTTTCTGGGTGCAGGAGGTAGGGCATCAAGAGAGATGCTAGACTCCAGGAAGGCATAGGATGGGTGGAATGGCTAAGGGCTTGTGTTGAGGTAAGTCCAGGAACTCCTTGAGCCTCTTTGACTGGGAGTAGTCCTGGGTCTCCCAACAGAAATGCTCCCTGAGTAAATTTAAGGTTTCCAAAAAAGAAAGGTCCTCGGGGAAGGGGGGGCTGAAGGAATGGATTCCTCAGCATCTGAATCCTCAAATGCCATCAAGGGCTGTTCAGTGTCAGAGTCCAGAAATTCAGAGTCCTCAGACTGACTCTGAAAGCACTTCAGGTGAATGATCCCTTTTTCTTTAGGCTGGGGTAGCTGGAGTAGGCGGGTTACCCCTGATTAGAGTAATTAAATCTTCAGCCATTCTGAGTAACTGCTGAAACTGGGCAGGTTGGGTGGGAGGAAACTTGTGACTGGGCATGGAGGAAGGGGATCTTCTAGGAGTGGCCTTGCTCTTAGGCCTCAAAGATTCGATGGGTCTAATGGCTTTTGCTGGTGGCGTGGCCATCAGTCTAGACCTAGCATCAGTCATCCAAAAGGGCCCCTTGGAAGCCAGTACCTGCAAAGCGGCTCTGGACTCAACCAATGTGCTGCCGCCTGTCAAAACGGAAGTGTACCGGACTCCAGAAGCATCTCTGCAGAGGTCTGCGGTGGTTCTACAGCTGTTGTCAGGGGCTGCAAATGCACCTCACTGAGTTCCGCTGAATTAGTGGAAAGTAGGCTGGCTGACTTCTGATTTGTCTCATCTGTGGGCCTAACCTTCTAAGGTCCGTCTCTCTTATCTTTTCTCTTTTTGGGAATTTCAGCAGTTAATTGACCGATGGACACCATTTTGTGCGAGTACCTTGTTGTTGCATCTTTCGTCTCTTCCCGGTTAGGAGTCGCTAGAGCGGAACTCAGGTCCACTAATGATTGGCAGTAGATTTTTACTTGCCGAGTTGCCGGCCCTGACGCACAACCTTCAATGAAGGTATGCCCATTCACGCATTACCTAACCTCCCTAAAATGCGTGGCTACAAAACCAGCTCTCCTATGGACGGTCCTAACATTAAACAAGGCACAGAACAGACAACCGGAGATGTTGCAGTCTGGGCACAGGCAAGTTACACACAAATCAAGTCTCGGTGTGGTATTAGTTTTCCATAATAGAGACTGTTATTTAGTTTTTCAGCCATCATTTAAGTGCAAGAAAAAGGATCCAACACAGGGCACATAGCTTTAGTAGTATTTTCCTCACTCTAGCAACGGGGGACCGACGTACTTGCAAACTGCTTCTGCTTTAGGCTTAACGGCAAGAAACACTGATGTAATGGTGTCTCCTGCCTCTCTTTAATGTGCTAATGACCAGATGACAGTGTGGGATGACCTGCAGCCGATGCAGAAGGGAAATATTTTACTCTGGTATTCGGGCCGGCCGAGGGCAATCCAGCAGGGATAACTCAAGTGATGACTGCAACAGAGAAACAAAGAACATCTACCATCAACTTTTGTTCTACAGCAGTTTGGCTACAGAGAAAAACGATCCACGGCTGATGCAAAAGCAGTCGCGTTGCATCTTACTCTTGAGCATCTGGAGAGCAAGGACAGCTACGTGACAAAGCTATTCAGTGACTTCAGCTCAGCATTTAACCGTCATCCCTATGCAATTGATCAATATGCTAGTACATCTGGGCATCAATAAACACAACTGGATCCTTGACTTTTTGATCAACAGGCCACAGAAGGTTTGTGGAGGCAAGAATACCTCAAGGAGCATAACACTCATAGGTATTCCTCAGCGTTGCCTTCTTAGCCCCCTATTTTTTTACTATTCTAACCCACAACTGCACCGCAAACTTCAGTACAAATCATATCATCAATTCATCAGGAGAGAGAATGAGTGCACACAGAGAAAAGGCTAACACACTGACTGCCTGATGTGCAAAAACAACCTAGACCTGAATGTAAGCAAAACTAAAGAAATCATTATAGACTACAGGAAGAGGCAAACACCCCATATACCACTCCTGATCAATGGCGAGACGCTGTAAAGGGTATGCAGTACCAAATTCTTCGGAGTTCACATCTCTGATGATCACTCTTGGTCATGGACCACCTGCCACATACTAAAAAAAAGACACCGCCTCCACTTTTTGAGAAGACTCAAAGGTCAAACTACCATTGTCAGTACTTTCTACCTTCTACAGAGCAGCAACTGAAAGCACCCTAACATCAAGTTTTTCAGTACGGTATGGGAGCTATTTGGTCACAGATAAGAAATCACTGAAGAGAGTGGTGAGAATTGCCAAGAGGATAACTGGCATTAGTTTGCTCACAATACAAGTTTTTATACATTAAGAAGCCTAAATAGAGCCACCAAAATATAAAATGATGCAATTCATCCTGCAAATAGTCTGTTTATGTGCCTGTCAGAGTAAAAAATACCACAATAATCGATGCAGGACGAGATTCAGACAGTTTTTATCCAAAGGTGATAAAAGTTCTTAATTTCAACATTAGGTATGATCACTGACAGGTCAGGAAGCTGGGACTTCCATTATTTCACCAAACAAAGCCAGCCATTACAATTTATACCATTAACCCAGGTGCAATATTTTCTTCAGCTGCTACTGATACGTGCTAGTTCACCCATAATGTGAACATGGTTCAGGTGCAATACGATTAGCTGAACTTTGCTGCTAGATGTTATCTTAACAAGTGCATGTTTCTAGGAACACATGTACTTATAAACGTATTGAGTTGATTTACAAGACAGAGGTAGTATCATATGTTGTTTTAAATTATATCTATTGTATGTGATTTTTTTGTCCGTCCCATGACGGGCTGATTGCATGCAATCTCATCTAATCTACACGCGTGTAGATCTACATGACAATAAAGTTACTTTTGACTTCACTGACTTTTGATAAACTGTTCCAAGCAATAAAAACTTGAACTTTTTAAAACGTCTGCCTTCTCACAGTACAATGTGCAACATTTTCAACAAAAAGGGCCA